>NC_054710.1:25434459-25471959 GCF_016097555.1 Gigantopelta aegis
CCCCCGAACTGCGATGTCATAATAGAAAAGAGTGGGACGCAGCTCGGCGGGAACGGGTGTTTCAGTAGTCTTGTAAAACATACACATTTTATTTGACCATGCTCGTATACTAGTTTAATGCAATTAATAAGAATAATATCAGAGTGTGAATCATTATATGATTTGTAAGGCAATGAGGTTGCAAATACACACACATACACACACACACACACACACACACACACACACACACACACACACACAAACACACACACCTTTCTCAGATTTGTTAATAACGTCGATTCTCTGTTCTAACGTTAAAGTATGATTTTTCGGTGGCATTTTGCATGAAAACGTATTCGTTGATATATTTCACAAACGGTAACATTGACTTGCAGAAGATATTTTGTGTAATTGAAGGTTATTACCCATGTGACATGTTTGACTCATTTGTTTGTTTTATGTCACCGCTAATCCTTCAGTGGAGTATGACCGTTGATTACAGCTGAATAAGATCAGGAGTCGCTTAAATAATCCGAACACGGGACATCTGCAATGACCGCCGCCTTCAACAATTCATGTTTATTTAACAATCATGACTGGCTAGACACAATGAAACACCTAACATAATACCTCATGTGTTTAGTTTCTCGAGACTCAATAGAGTGACCATACATACAGATTACATTATGTACAGCCAATGGGAAGTCGTCTACTATTCAGTGAGTATGCTGAGAACCAATCGAATTACCCCACCAGTAACGGAAGTTACTGAGTGTCCGTTTGTTTTTCAATTACGATCAGAGAATTACAATGGAACTTTACTTTGACAGAAAATAAACCCAAAGCTTTTACATGACATGGCCATATAAACACATTTAATTTATAATTTTTAAGATGACTGCTCCGGAGTTAGTCACTGGCGAAGTCAGAGGCTAAATCCGTAGTGGGCGTGTCTGAACCTTCGTGGATAGATAAATAGAGTTGCCCGTTGCCCGTTGCCCGATGACTGAAAAAGTAAAGACATAACCAGCGTCAAAACATAAAGCAAAACACGTCTTTACTACGATCATCTTGTGACCGTTATAGCAAGTTCAACCTGCGATTTTGGGTGGAAAATAGTGACCGCTGGCCGTTAAGGACAGGTGACCGTTATGTACAGGTCAAATAAAGAAGTAAATGCATCGGGGGGATTTATAGTGGCCGTTATAGGCAGGTGACCGTTATGTACAGGTGACCGTTAGACCAGGTTCGACTATATATATATATATATATATATATATATATATATATATATATATATATATATATATCATATATATATATCGACTATGTTGTTTTATTCTGGATTTTACGATACTTAATTGCAGAGAGTGAGAGAGAGAGAGAGAGAGAGAGAGAGAGAGAGAGAGAGAGAGAGAGAGAGAGAGAGAGAGAGAGAGAGAGAGAGAGACAGAGAGAGAGAGAGATCTCCCATAAGATCAGTGTCTTGACTCGCGATGGGGGGGGGGGGGAGGTAGAGTTGAAAATGGGCAGAATTTTGAAAATAGCAATTAGTAAAAACGTTAACAGAATTAAATCAAATTAAACTGCTCAACCGAATATTTGTCTAATTTGGAGCATTTAAAAAAAGAAAGTAATTTCGACATACAATTTTTAACGAAGGTCTAAAAGTTTAAAGTCCGATCTATGTGTCCACGTGACAGGCTCGTTAAAGGGACACACCCTAGTTGTTAACCATTACGCCGTTGTTTCTTGCTATTAAACCCATTTTTTTTCACAAATAAAATTGCACTTTACTTACCGTTTATTATTTAGAATATACATGAAATGTTTTTTGGTAATCCTGATAAGCATGGTGTTTGTAATACACAAAATGCATTTTTCCTATTTCTTAAAAAGTCACGTGTCTCTGAGAAAAAAACAACAACAGTTGACCAGACAAGGTCTAATCTATTTTTAGAGGGGATATTCCCATTTCAATGTCACAGACGTTGGTATACCACGTGACCGTTATCATGTTTTCTCGTGCACGGTTCGCGCAATCAACATCCGATTTGTTGTCGTTTGCTTGTTGTTCATTTGTGAGGTTTTTCTTCACAGTTCGTGAACATTTTCACTAACAATACAGTTCAGACAAGTAAGTATCTCAATACAAAACTTTACAACCCTTAAAACCAATACATTTGCTAAGTCTTACGATATCTGGAGAGGAGATACAACCTTCGGGGGTGGGGGTGGGGGACACAAGCTATATTGTTACCTTTATTTAAATAGAGTAGGGAAAAGCAATCTTACATTTTCGTCCTGGAGAGGGGAAGTGCCTCTAAACCCCTGACGACGACGACGACTACTACTACTACTACTACTACTACTACCACCATCCCCCAAAAATACAAAAATACAACAACAAAAAAACCCACAAAAAACTACTACGACCACCATTACCACTACCACCCACCACCCACCACCAATAATAAACGGTGCATCTAATTGCTAATAACAATAGGTTAGGCACTAGTACCCGGTTCCGAATAGCGAATGTAGGCTAACTGCGGTTTATACAAAATATATAACATTTATTATTTCAAACACTGTAGTATAGCCAACATAGTCAGTGTCGTCTTATTCCCATTCAAGTATCATGATTGCTGCAGCAGCCACTTCCTAAACAAAAGCACCCATGTTCGTAAAGTATCTTCCTGTTCCAAACTCATTCCGTTCGCTGTCCAGGACAGAACACTTGGAACATGCCCAGGAGAGGTGAAAGGAACGCACCCCAAGTCTGTGCGCACTCTGTAAAATTTGTCGTGACGTAGGCATTTTTGTGCTTCGAGCGACATCTAACGGTGACATCAGAATACTAACTTTCAAAATTATTTCAAGCAATTGGGACATGGGGATTCCCATGGTATTTATCGATATAAAACCTTCTTTTTCACTCCATTTGATAAAAACGTGATCTAAGTGTGTTACAGGTTTGTAGATTAACCACAATTATAATTTATTTTCGCTGGATGGAACTAGGGTGTACGGCTTTAAGGCCGTTTGGGTACACATCTCATAGGGACGAGATGGTTTGCATCCTGTCAAGAAAACCCCTAGATTGACAGTCATTGGACGTTGAAGGTGTAGTGGTGTGCTGAAATACAGATCTTCAGAAGCCGTATCCGTCTGAACGAGAGAGAGAGAGAGAGAGAGGGGGGGAGAGAGAGAGAGAGAGAGAGAGAGAGAGAGAGAGAGAGAGAGAGAGAGAGAGAGAGAGAGAGAGAGAGAGAGAGAGACAGAGACAGAGAGAGACAGAGACAGAGAGAGAGATAGACAGAGAGAGAGAGAGACAGAGAGAGAGACCAGAGAGAGAGAGAGAGAGAGAGAGAGAGAGAGAGAGAGAGGAGAGAGAGAGAGAGAGAGAGAGAGAGAGAGAGAGTATCAGACTAGGATATAGTCCAGTCGTAATGGGTTAATGTAGTGGTGCGGACGGGCCCGACTCCGGAGGATACGAGGTAGTATCAATATTAAACAAAGTAAAGTCTAGAAAAGAGCAGTAGGGGCCGACCCCGCTTCCTGTTTTTTCTTAGATCGGGGTGGTCAATCTTCCAGTGCTGCTAGGACAGCCTCGGACAAGTAGAGGCTAAACGCGAACAACCGTGGCGTTCTGTAGAATGGCCGTCATACGGGTCTCGGAAAAAACAAGTCGACATAGACAGCCAAAGAAATAACGTGAAGGCAAGGAATCTCGCTAAAAAGAATCCAACCTGGTGGTGCATGCTGTCGAAACGAGAAGCGTTGCAGCGTTCAACCAGTTCCAATGGCCGCATACATCCCAGTTGAAAACTCCATTTCGCTGAAAAAAACTAAATAAAATGGAGGATTCCCAAGTCGAGCACACGAAAGCACGTGCAGTATACACAAGATAAACAAACACGTCTTACCGTGTCGAGCTCCAGGAATGTTGAGTCGTTAAAACTCGCTCTGGGTGGGAGCCAGTGCCGGGCTGCGAACCCTGTATCTACCAGTTTTATGTCCGATGGCTTAAGCAAGACAGCACTGAGTCTTATATAGGCTGGCAGGCATTGCACTGCGATCGATTTATTTAAACCCAGATCTGTTTTCCTCGTTACTCGCTGAAAAAATGTTGTTAACTTTATTACGATCGATGAAGTTGTCATCTTGTGAGGAGCCGATTTATTTTTAAATGAAATCTACAACTACAACCCCCCCCCCCCCCCCCCCCCCTCACACACAGACACACGAGCTATTACAGTTAAACCTTTCGGAAAGGTGCTAAAGTCAAGCAAATAAAGACCAACAAATCATATTGGAACATCTAAATAATATAATTATATGTGTCTCTGAGTCTGTTTCTATCCTGTTCTCTACTTTGCAGCGGTTCCTCTCTGTCTGCGCTAGATAAATACAGTTCGTGATAACATTAATTTAGTATGCATGAACCGTTCACAGGACATTGGTAATTGTAATTCACTTTTAGTTTGCGATTTAGTACACACGCACGCACACACACACACACACACACACACACACACACACACACACACACACACACACACACACACAGGTAGACATACAGACATACAGACATACATACATATATATATATATATATATATATATATATATATATATATATATTGGTATGCATTTATGTAGATTTATACGTAGAGGTACGTAGCGGTAGCTGTAGCTGTAGCAATTGTACAGTAGCGCATAAGTCGTAGTAGTAGTAGTAGCTAATCGGAGTAGGCCAGTTTATTTGCTGTAAATATCTTAACCAAATGTGAACGATGAAGCGAAATATTAATAGGCGAATTTCACTGAATGAAGAAGGCAACCTTTCAAGATGTTGAGTTGGTTTATCAATGCGACGTTATATTGCATTGCAAGATGATTCCAATTAATAACATATTTCAACGATTAAGCTTACATATTAAATATATTTTCTGGTTTAGAATATCAGTGTCGGTATATTAAATGTGTTTCTGGTCGTTTTAATATGTGTAAGATGCTCAAACTGGACTTTGTCTTAAATAATTTCGTATGTACGAAAAAACTATATTCTTGGAAATAAAATGAAATGTAACCTAGTACAAATGAACGACAAAACTGTAATACATAATCAGTCATATCTCTGTGCAATGCTTTCCAATTAGGATAGAAACAAATATAGTGGACGATTCGATGGATCTGTCTATTGCCTCGCTTATAGGAGGACGGCCACAATCGAAGAAATCCTTTACTATATATTTCTCCACTCTTGCATTGCCACAAATTGTATGTCAATCCTCTTGCATCGCCACAGAGAGGGCTGCCACTCACAGATTAGTTGTTTAAAGCACGCGTATTTCTACCTATAATCTATTTGTACTGCATTATCTTTTATTTCATAGACAATGTGTCTAGCCAAGTTGCATGCATTGGCTATTCTGGCAATTAGTCTTCACCCCTGTATTAAAAATGATATTTAATCTGTATAATTTAATGGTAATCCGCACAGAAGCATTTCTATTTATATTTGATTTCTTTTTCAAAAAATGTTTTTGAGTTGGTATGGGTTTAAAACTTAATAACGTTTTTATATGAATTTTAACTCTTCATTTTGAAGTTACATGCCAATTTATCGGTTTCTCGTTGAAGCAAACGGACTGTATACGGATAGCACATTGTTATTATGTTGGTTGTGGAGTTACATTTTAATCCGGGCTAATTGAATTCGAGAAGGGCCAGTTTTCGTGTTAATTTTCAACCCTGCAGATATATTTCTGAAATGGTCTATTTTCAATTTATAGTGGCTGGTCGCACTAGCTCTTTCAACCAGACTATTAAAGGGACATTCATGATTTTGCTGCACTTCAACTTCATTTTCTGTAATGAATACTATATCGTCTGCACAGCCTAACACACAAACGTATGCCTGTAGGTGCACATATTTTGAAGATATTAATGAAGTATTCAGTTCGATATTATTTTTTTCTGAAGGCAAGAAGTCTTCGAACAGAGGTTAACGATTATAAATTAGAGATTAGACAGGTGGCCGGTCGCACCAGCTCTACCAACCAGGCTATTAATTTTAACGTTGTGCATGGCGTTACACTTGAAACGTCGTGTTTCTTGGCGATACATTTTTCCAAACATATCAATTATTCATTGGGTAATTGTGTTCTATATTTGAGTGTATACTGCTTCACACAAGTAGCTGTTTTTTTTGTGCGCCTGTTGTTTTTGTGTGTGTTTTTTTTTACACATATCATATGATATAATGGTTTTGCGTCTTTCATCACGGTGCACTTTTCAACTTTAAAGGATATCATCAATTATCCACTATGCTGTTTGTTTGTCAATTCAATGATACTTGAAAAACAAATCGATATATAATAATTACAGAGAGAGAGAGAGAGAGAGAGAGAGAGAGAGAGAGAGAGAGAGAGAGAGAGAGAGAGAGAGAGAGAGAGAGAGAGAGAGAGAGAGAGAGAGAGAGAGAGAGACAGACAGACAGACAGACAGACAGACAGACAGAGACAGAGACAGACAGAGACAGAGAGACAGATAGAGATTATTAACAGAGTGGGGGTTTTCGGTATCGTCAATATGATATATTTGGAATGCAAATTGTATTATTCGAGCCTCTGGCGAGCACAATACATTATTTTTATTCCTAATATATGATATTGACGACACTGAAACACACGAGAGTAATATGTTTTTTATCATAGTATCTCAAACTTAATACAACGAGTTTTTGTAAACTGTACATGCAACTTTAATTTCAGTCCTCCATTATTATATACGGCGTAAGACTATGTGATACTATGGCTTTGTGAATGGAAATGACGTCAAACTTAAATGATGTCATTTTGTATCTCCTTACATATAAATAAACTAGAGCTTAACGGGGGTTTTTTCTGAACGCTGGGCAGCTTTTAATGTAAAGTTTTGTTCTGTTCTTTTGTGGATTTTTTACAATATCCAAAATAAACCCACACATGAGCGTCAACACACACACACACACACGAACAAACACACGCACGCACGCACACACACACACACACAACACACATACACACATCGCACACACATACGAAGTCAAAAATAATTATCTGTGGCTCAAAACCACCCAAAAATAGATATAAAATTAGATATTGCTGATGGCTATAAATACCTAAGAATATTATTTACAAGAACTGGATATATTGTCCAAGCTAAAAAGCCTATTTCGCAGGCTAAAAAGAAAAAAGGATTAACTTTACTAAGTATTAGAACCAGGAATCTCAGTTTACGAAGTTTTGAACGCAACATTGTCCCTACCCTTTTATATTCTTCGGAAATCTGGGGCTTTGGTAATAATCAAAACATTGGACAAATGCAGTTAAAATGTTTAAGAAATCTATTAAGGCGAAGCAAGTGTACACCACTTCCCATGATTTACGGATAATTAGGAGCTTCTGCATTAGATATGAAGATAAAAATTAGGATGCTAAATTTTTGGGCTACGCTGATCACCGGAAAGACATCCAAAATATCAGCTATACTGTATAGAATTATGATAAGTGAAAATGTTCAGTATGGTTATAGGTTTAAGTGGTTGATACTCTAAATTAACTAGGCCTGGGTAATTATTGGTTAAACAAAACATGTTAAATAAAAAAGCTTTTAATCGTACAGGTTCTGAACGACTAAAAGATCAATACCTACAAGCTTGGAATGGTAACTTAAACTCTTATCCAAATTGCGTTAACTATAGGATATTTATAACAAAACATGAATGTGAAAACTACCAAATGTACTTTCCTGAAAAAACTTCGCAAACGTGTTAGCCGCCTCAGAACAAGCAATCACTATTTACCGATCGAAACAAGCAGATGGCAGAATATTGAAAAACAAGATAGAATGTGTTTTCTCTGTAACATTGCAGTAGGTGATGAGTTCCATTATTTATTTTAGTGTCCTCATTTTACTACTGAAAGAATTACATATGTAAAGAAACAGTTTTATATTAGACCCAACGCCCTTAAATTGAGTCAGCTATTTAACTCCACAAAAATATAAAATATAAAGACATTATGTACATTTACTAACTTGATTAACAACGTGTGTAAGAACATTTATCTGTCGTAAGTTACTTTGTTGTAAGTTTGAATATATTACCTGTATATTATTGTGTACATGGGTGTTGTAAATTTATTTATTTAGTTATATGAATGTTTGGTTGCATCATTGTTTTAAGCAGTACACCAAAATGTTTGTAAACCACCTCAAATGTAACACCGTAGGTGTACCGAGTAAATAAAGTTCTGTTCTGTTCTGAAAATAGAGTACCAATGCAGAAGTCAGGACTTACTAGAGCATTACTTACATTATTACCTTTTACTGAGGCAGAAACTAGAAATAGTTGGGCTATTGTCCGTTTCCATCAAAAGGGTACCGATCAATTGACATCTAATTTCTGAATAAATACAGATAAAATTCATTTTAAAAACCCCCATTCATTTCTTAAGTTTTAAACCCATCCATCTCAAAAACATTTGCTTTGGGGAACAAAAGTTCAGGGTAAATAACATTTTTGTGTTACAAATTACTATGAAACTGCATAGGTTAAATCTTCCTTTTTAATATACATTTTACGACAATTGATATGAAATCCAAGGTAATATGAACGACAAAACATAATCAGAACCATATGTCTGTACAATGCAGAGTCGAATTGGATACTGACAAAAATAGTGGATGATTCGATGGATCTCGCCTATAGGAGGACAGCCACTCTCGAAGAAAGAGGATTGCCACTCCCAGACTAGCTGTTTAATAGGCGCGTAGTTATACCTTTAATAGTTTTATACTGCATTATTTGTTTTACCTCATAGACAATATGTCAAGTCACGTTGCACACCTTGGTTTCACCCTGTATTAAAAATGATATTTAATCTGTATATTTTAATGGTAATCTGTAAAAACACATTTTTATTTATATTTGGTTTATTATTAAAAAAAAAAGAAAGTTATTTGAGTTGGTATGGGTTTAAAACTTAATAACATGTTTTTATATGATTTGTATCTCTTCATTATGAAGTTGCATGCACATGTATCGGTTTCCCGTTGAAGCAAACGGACTATATACGGAGAACACATTGTTAGTATTCAACAAATAACATTCTAGTTTTTATTTTGGCTGTGCAGTTAAATTTAAATGTGATAATTGAAGGGCTAGTTGAATTGGAGAAGGGCCAGTACTATTTTCCTTCAACTGGCCCTGCTAGCGACCATGCTGTTCGTGGTGGTAATTTTCAACCCTGCAGACAGATTTCTGAAATGGTCTACTTCCGTTTTATCGGTGTTTATTTTCATCCTATTTTTGAGACATCACATACGTAAGCATGCAAGCATACAGTTCAAATCAACTTCATTATCTGTAATGAATACTATATCGTCTGCATGGTGTTAAGCTTGAAACGTCGTGTTTCTCGGCGATACATTTTTCAAAACAAATCATCAATTATCCATTGGGTAATTATGTTTTATATTTGAGTGTACGCTGCTTGACACAAGTAACTGGGTTTATTTTTTATTTTTTATTTTTTTTTACACTTTAGTGGTCTTGCCTCTTTCGTCACGGTACACTTTTCAACTTTAAAGGATACCATCAATTATCAACAGCGTTGTTTTTTCTCTCTCAATTCTATGGTACTTGAAAAAGAAATCGATATAAACTAGTTCGTCGTTCGTCACGGTGCCCTTATCAACGTTAAATGCTATCATCAATTATTCACTATGCTGCTTTTGTTCTCAATTCTATTGTACTTAAAGTACAAATTGATATATAATAATTGCAGACACACAGAGAGAGAGAGAGAGAGAGAGAGAGAGAGAGAGAGAGAGAGAGAGAGAGAGAGAGAGAGAGAGAGAGAGAGAGAGAGAGAGATAGCGTGTTGCAGTGGCGGATCAAGGGGGCGAATAGGGTGGTTCATGTTCATTCCAAAGATATACCGTTAGTTCAACGTTTTGTTCAGGAAGATAATATTCATCGCCCTGTCAATCAGGTGAACAACTGAACTGAGTATGGCTAACATCGATTAGGACACAATTAAATCCTTTTCGATATAATATTTTGTTGCGAATCAGGAAAACGGGAACACATTTATAAACTTGATGAAATTATTAATTAGGAATTAGATCCTCGAAAATCAGTGAAATAAGGCTTTAAAACGACCACAATGCCAAAACCTCAAGGGACTTTGTGTCCGGAAACTTCATCATGGCTCAGCCCCGCCGGTTCACTCCATCCCAATCCAGCCACCCCCTCTTATTATTGTCTAGATCCGCTAGATCCTGTTGCTACTGAAATGTTTTTCCTTGATGACTATGACTATAAATAAACGTCAATTGTGGAGAGTCGCTGTTTGTAGTACGTTTTGTTAAATGCAAATAAGCGTTGTGCCGTGACATTGGCTAATTTACATCCATTTTGCAAATGTTTTGCCTTTACCATAGTTTGTTTTCGTTCGGATGTGTGTCATACCCCTCCTCCGATCGCCAACGGCCAGGTGGCCTATAATTCACTGCTGGTAACCAGGGTTGGTAATTACAGCTGTGACTACAACTACTTCTCCTTCGCACGCAGTAATTCAGGTGTGTGTCACTTCAGGTGTGTGTGTCACTTGACAGTAATGTGGACTGACATATATTTATATAATGTCAGGTACTAAACCATCCAGCAACATGTTGGCGTGTTACAGAGCTTCACTGTTAGTCGTTTCTTTTTGTTGTTGCGCTAGGTTAAACCTACCAACTGCCAGAACAAAAATGGCTGACTTTCTGCTGCCACAACTTCAAGGACTGTCCATTTGATAGTCTGAGAACTCCTACAACTTGATTGTCGTCGTATTACACAGAACATAACGGGACTTTATTTACACTCAGATCATCATACGGTGATTCATAGAGGTGACTTACAAACAAGTTCTGCAGCTGCAGTAAAACAAAAATAGTACCGATTAATTGTTAATGTGAGCGCACCCGTTGTACGTCGGGAGTTGGGTAACTTACAACGCAAACGTCGAGCTGGTCAATTCCGTTATGGCAGTTGACAGTCTGAGCCTAGCAGTATTGTTGTTTTGTTTTTGTTTTTGTTCTTCTTGTTATTAATGAACTATTGTTAGATGGCGATGATGATTATGAGTATTATTGGTGTTGTTGTTATTGTTATTATTATTATTATTATTATTTATTACAATTAGTATTAATTAATTAAGTTTATAGCTAAGATGTGTATAAATAGTATTATTATTGCTACTTCTGCTACTATTATTACAATTGTTATTCATTAATTCTTTAATTTTGCAGTTACCAATGTTAATGAATTAAGTGATCACTTATACAGTAACTGATTAATTTACTTTAGAACGACAACAGACTGTAGGTATAACAAAGCCCTTCATTTTGATATTCGCTTCCACTTCGGATCCTAGCCCCCCTTACACAGTGGCTCGGAACCAGTTCACTGAAGCAGGTTGGGGTGTGGCTCAGACCACACAGCCGTATTTCCCGTTTGCTATAGGACAATCATTTAATCTCACAAAAACTCAGCGAAAACTTCTGAATTACAAGTAAGTCGTAAGTGTCTTATGCTAAAGGTTTGTCTTGTTTAAAGTTTTTCAAAGTTTGTTTTGTTTAACGACTTCACTAGGGCACGTTGATTAATTAACCATCGGCTATTGGGTGTCAAACAGTTGGTAATTCTGACTTGTTGTCATCAGAGGAAACCCGCTACATTGTTTTCATTAGCCACAAGGGATCATTTATATGCACTTTCCCATAGACAGCAAGGCACATTTTCCTGATTCATTTTAAGGGCGAGGGGTGGTAGCATTTATACCCGTGGTGGATACGTCGATTGACGTGCTGCATATAGGAATTTTAGCCACATATGTTAATATCGTCGTCTATGGTATTTGAATTGGAGACATGCATCCTTCAAGCATAAGTATGTGGATGCTTTTTGTTTCATACCCAGGCGAACGTAAAAAAAACACAAATAACCTTCTCTTTTTTTCCAATAATTAAATTCGAAACGTAGCTAATAATAATAACACTAAACGTTCGTATTTTATTTTGAATTACTTTCTGGTTATTAATCAATAACACATACTAGTACAAGCTACCAATATAAAGTTACGTTGTCATAGCAGTATATGTAGTAATTTTGTTAATACCTTAGTTTTATATTTTAAATTGATGGTGATCATTATATATACCGTTGTTCGAAACCCAATACCCAATTTTGTTGTTTTGTTGTTGTTGTTGTTGTTGTTTGTTGGTTTTTGATACTGGGGTGCACTCATCATTACCCTTATTTTAATACTCGAATACCCTCCCCTCGTGCATCCGCCAACAATGTATATAGCTTAGAAGGCAATGTTGTGATTTAATGTTATGCTAGATGTTGCTGTGGTTATTTTTTTCCTAAATCTATGTGTATGGAGTGTTCTTCGTTACTTTGATATACCACCGTGTTGACTTTACCAAGGTCGACGAATTCGCTGACATCTTTTTAATCAAAATCTATCACTGAAATTTAAAGACATATCCGATCGTTCTTTGTGTGACGAAAATAGAATAAGGACATGTTGAAGAGAACATATGATCTACAGATGAAATACAGATGGTAACTACTTATACATCTGCAAGGGAACAGTTTGAAATACACTCAAAAAGACACATCTGTGTGTCTCGGCCATTCTTTAAATCCTACTCCCTTCACCCCTGTTTTCCTACATATCTCTCTTAACCCCCTTCTCCATATCCATCCTCAACGTATTTCAGTGTTTGTAGACCATTCTCTCTCTCTCTCTCTCTCTCTCTCTCTCTCTCTCTCTCTCTCTCTCTCTCTCTCTCTCTCTCTCTCTCTCTCTCTCTCTCTCTCTCTCTCTCTCTCTCTCTCTCTCTCTCTCTCTCTCTCTCTCTCTCTCTCTCTCTCTCTCTCTCTCTCTCTCTCTCCCTCTCTCTCTGCGTGTCCTTTCGAATTCGCTGCAGACAACTAGCGACTGTGTTCCCATAAAAATATAGTTTAGTTCTACGTCGGACAACAGCGTGCTACATATTGTAATAGCATTAGTTTTTTTTTAGTCCAGTGGTAAAACCCTCGCCGAATGCGCGGTTGGTCTGTGATTGTTCCCAGTAAGTTGGCCCATTTGGGCTATTTCACGTTCTAGCTAGTACATCAAGACATGTATATCCAAGGAATGTTCTTATAATATATCCCTTGCTACTAATGGAGAAACGGTAGCAGCTTTTCTCTCTAAATTTATATATCAAAATTACCAACTGTTGGACATACAATAGAACAGCCAACGATAGATCTATATAGACATGCATTTTTTTTCTCCCCACGAGTTAGCTGACTGTCTATTTCTTTCAGTCTTAAATCACTACTTATTTTAAGATTCTCTAACTCAAACATGTCCCTACTTTTCTGCATTTGTTTTTCCTATTCTCTTTTCATATCACGGTCTAAACTTTTAAACTTTTTAGAGCTAATATCTGCTCGAACGTAAGCTTATTTTCACCTTACAATCTCAGGTTGTGCCATTTCATCTTCTGGCCTTTGTTCTGCATCAGGTTCAGAACACCTCACCCCCCCCCCCCCCCCCCCCCCCCCCCCCCCCCCCCCCCCACGATATCTATCTCCAATAATTCTTCTTTCTTAGCTGCGTTAATTTTAGTAACTGGTGCAGGCTCCATGTTAGCTGTCTACTTGTTATTGTATCTGCATATTTTTGCTTTAATTTAATTTTCTAATATTCTTCCTCGCAGATTACCGGCCTCGGTGGCGTCGTGGCAGGCCATCGGTCTACAGGCTGGTAGGTACTGGGTTCGGATCCCAGTCGAGGCATGGGATTTTTAATCCAGATACCGACTCCAAACCCTAAGTGAGTGCTCCGCAAGGCTCAATGGGTAGGTGCAAACCACTTGCACCGACCAGTGATCCATAACTGGTTCAACAAAGGCCATGGTTTGTGCTATCCTGCCTGTGGGAAGCGCAAATAAAAGATCCCTTGCTGCCTGTCGTAAAATAGTAGCCTATGTGGCGACAGCGGGTTTCCTCTCAAAATCTGTGTGGTCCTTAACCATATGTGTGTCGCCATATAACCGTAAATAAAATGTGTTGAGTGCGTCGTTAAATAAAACATTTCTTTCTTTCTTTCTTTCCTCGCAGATTCGTCAATCCCGGACGAGTGACCCCATGTTCTACCTGTCATGGGTGAACCACCACACTAACAAACATAAATGACTTCACTACATCTAACTCGACTAACCCCCAACTTGTTTTACGAAAACAAGTACACATTTAATTAATAACGACTAATCATTGATATTTTGGATAATACATATATACCTGAACGTAACGTTTTTATCAAATGTAGTTGAAATATTTGACGTCAAACTACATTTATATGCTAATCGTGATATCAAATTACTGATGGAGATTTCAGTACAGTCATTTACTAAATATCATATTAAATTATTATGTAAGTCTTATAGGATAATTTGAATTCCCTACCAAACATTTTTTAATATGCAAAACATCAACCTCAGAGCCTCGACAAATACCGATTAACATGGACTTAGTTGATATTTTCCATATTAAACCAAGCGTACCAGTGAGGTACATGATACGCCAATCAGGATGGACCAATCGGAGTTTACATCATGTGTCAACCAGTGTCCTAAATGTGGTACATCAAAGGGTGTGATGTCTAAGTTAGTATCTGTGAAAATAAATAATATAAAATCCCTCGTTTCTATCCACTAAGAGTAGGCTATGTGATGGTAGCTTGTTTCTTCTCATTTACCCCTGCGTGTGCATTAACATCGTGGTGCAGGGGTGAACATTCTTTTATAGAATGGCCAATAAATGCACAACTCCTCGTATGAAGTTGCCTTGTTTGCCATGAGGTGCGACCCGTGAAGTGGATGATGGGATCCTGGTGGTTCAGTTATGGTTAATATCTGCCACAGAGTATATTGCCATTGACAATACACCACTTTGGCCCGGAGTTCATGTAGACGGGAGGTCAGGAAGGGCCGACCTGATCAATCGGATAGTCGCGCCAAGCTCGAGAGCAAACTATCTTTGTTTTGTTTATATAGTCAAGAACAAACACTGTTTGATTCACCATTTGTATTTGTTGCTCTAGGGGCGGTGGCTAGGGTCAATTGGGTAATTCATTGTGTGTTTATTGCCCATGTAGGTCAACCATGTATCCCGGGGATGATTGTCTGGTGGTTATCCGCAGCCCTGTGTTCCCTTGTTGGACTCCGTGGTGGGTGGGGGCATGGCTGATCAATCACATGACCTGAATTATGGATCATTAAAAAAACACTGTAATTTCAGATGGGACCCCGAAAAGGGTCCACACCGAAGTTTCGGACTCTTCTTCATCTGATGAAGAGTCCACGACTATATCGACTTTGAAGAAATCAAAAGTGGTTTCTTCTCTAGCTTGGCCAAGGTTCCTTGTTATTGAATCATCAGATGATGGAGCCTTGAAAAAAGTATCACCTTTTGCTGTACAAAAGGGTCTCGAAGGCTTGGCCAGTGAACCGAAAAACGTTAAAAGGCTTCGAAATGGTTCATTGCTGGTGGAATGCTCTGCAGAGAGTCATTCAAAATGCCTTTTGAAATGAAATATGTTGTGCAATATTAAAATCAAGGTAAGTGCACATTCATCCCTGAATTCATCGAAGGGTGTCATTAGAACAAGAGATTTGGAAGGTGTCAGCGAAGATGAGATTTGAGAAAATCTCTCTTCGCAAGCCGATCTTCAGTCAAGCGGATAAAGGTTCGTCTAAATGATGATTTAGTTCTGACGAATACTTTAATTCTGACATTTAATACGCCTGTCCTTCTAGACTCTATTAAGGCTGGCTACTTGAAAATATCTGTTTCACCTTTTATTCAAAATCCTTTGCGGTGCTTTAAGTGCCAAAGATATGGACATGGACAAAATGCATGCTGTGGAAGACTGACATGTGGTCAGTTTGATCATGCAAGCAGGACATGCCAGGATGCCATGGTTTGTACCAACTGCAAGGGTAAGCATTTTGCATACTCTCGTGGATGTCCAAAATGGAAAATAGAAAAACAGGTGCAGCAGATTAAAGAAGAAAAACATCTGTCTTTTACCGAGGCCAGGAAGTTAGTTGAGACTGCAACACTTGTTGTAGCTGGGAAATCCTATGCTGCAGCAGCTAGAGTCTCGAAGCAACTGTCTCGGTTCAGACAGATTTGACCTGGCCAAATGATACTAATCACTTTGAAACGGTCTCTGATATCCAGAAGGCTCAAAAATAAGCAGCAAAGGTTGTGCAAAAACAAGTGAGTAAAGCATCTCAGGTGTCTCCGAATTCTATGAATCCGTCAAAAGGGTCTGCTGCTGGGCAGTCTGACTCCAGTAGACCTGTAACAAGCACGGACACCAAAGTGCACCAGAAGGATCACTGTTCCGGACGATTAAAAAAGTTTGAACAGCGGTCAGTCCCCATTAGCAACCAATATCAAGCATTAGATTGTTTAGGTGATGAGATGGAAATTTCATCACTTGATTATTCACAATCAAATAGACCACCTCCCAAACCAAATATACTCCCTGTATTTCCAACCAATGGCAAATAAATTCCTACAATGGAAATGTCGTGGGCTTAGGCCCAATTTTGATGAATTAAGACTTTTAATTCAAAAACATAATCCTCTTGCAGTGTTTCTTCAGGAATGAGAGGATTTAACATCCTGGGGGTGTTTCCATTCTTGTTAATGAAAACATTCCTCAGAGTATAGTATCACTAAATACAAATTTACAAGCTGTGGCTGTAAAAGTCACAGCTCATAAAACTATAACTCTATGTTCAGTTTATTTACCTCATCGTAACCATTTTAATTTTAAGCCAAGGGATCTTCAAGATCCTATTATTCAGCTCCCTTTCCCCTTTATTATTATGGGAGATTTTAATAGTCACCACACTTTGTGGGGATGTGAGGATATCAATATTAGAGGTAACCAATTGGAAGACTTAATTCTCAAAAATGACTTACTTTTATTTAATGATAAAAGTCATACATATTTTCATTCTGCAAATGGTTCTTTCACTGCTATAGATTTAACCCTTTGTTGTCCTTCTTTTTCTTGATTTCTCCTGGAAAGTTGGTTCAGACCTTTGTGGTAGTGACCACTTTCCCATTATTTTGGAGAATGATGGACCTCCATCGCTTGAAAGGGTTCAAAGTGGAAGTTGGCGAAGGTAAATTGGGGTCAGTTTCAGCATTTATGCAGCACTCGTCTGCAACAATTTGTCATTACTGGTGCCGATGTCCCATGTCTTTATTCTCTTCCATCTTGAAGGACATTGCAGATGAAACTATTCCTAAGACCATGGTTTAATGATACGTGCAACGATGCACCCAAGGAGCGAAACAGGTTGCTTGAGTGGTTCAAACGTAAACCTACAGCAGACAACCTGGATGCGTTTCGTATTGCCAGGGCTAAGGCTCGCAGAGAGATTAGAGAGAGTAAGAAAACATCTTGGAGAACTTTTGTCTCCAAGTTGAATTCGCAAACATCAGTGAAATCAGTCTGGAATAGGATCCGTAATCCAGTAATACAGTTCATCATTTGTCTGTCAATGATACGGATGTCACGTCTCATCGTGATATTGTCAATGTATTGGCAGACAACTTTTCTCATAATTCATCTTCTGCTTTCAGTACAGATGCTTTTACATCTGTCAGAACTGGCAGGATGCTCTTCGTAGAGCCCATGATATTTCAGTAGGACTGGATGAAATTCATTATCAGTTATTGAAGCATTTGCCTGAATCATCTTTCATGGTTCCGTTGAATACTTTTAATAACATCTGGATTTCTGGATACTTTTCTTCTGATTGGAGGAAAGCAATTATCATACCTATTCCCAAGCCTGGTAAGGATCCAACACATCCTACTAGTTATCGCCCTATCGCTTTGACAAGTTGCATTTTTAAAACCATGGAACGCATGATCAATCGTAGACTTGTCTGGTATCTTGAATCTCATAAATGGCTCACTAGCGTGCAATGTGGGTTCAGATCTAGACGTAGCACAGTTGATCATCTTGATAGATTTGAAATAGTTTGTAGGGAAGCTTTCATTCACAATCAGCACTTGGTTTCAATGTTTTTTTTAATTGGAGATACCACGTGGAAGTATGGCATTTTAAACGACCTCCATGGCATGGGCCTATGAGGCCGACTTCCTGTTTTTATTTCGCAATTTAAAAAAAATTAATCTTTTAACGTTAGGGTGGGGTCGACTTTGTCTGACATTCACCCACAGGAGATGGGTGTGCCTCAGGGTAGTATCATGTCTGTAACTCTGTTTTCTGTGAAAATTAACAGCATCACCCAGTGTTTAACATCTGGTGTGGATTGCTCGTTATATCTCGATGATTTTCAGATTTGCTGTAGATCGTCCAATATCAGTATCATTGAACGTAAGTTGCAGCTTTGCTTGAATAAACTTCATCAATGGGCAACTGACAATGGCTTTCTATTCTCAAAGTCAAAAACGGTTTGTATGCATATCTGCCAGAAACGAGGTCTACACTTAGATCCACAGTTGTTTTTGGACAAAAATCCAATTCCAGTTGCGGACGAGACTAAATTTCTGGGAGTTATATTGACAGGAAACTATCTTTTGTGCCACATCTTAAATATGTTAAAAAGAAGGGCTTAAAAGCTCTATTTTAAAAGTTATTGGTAATATGGAATGGGGAGCAGACCGCAAGGTTATGCTACGTCTGTATAGATCTCTAGTGAGGTCAAAACTAGATTATGGATGCATTGTGTATGGGTCGGCACGCAAGTCTTACTTGCAAATGCTAGATCCTATACACAATCAGGTTTTGTCTTGGGGCATTTAGAACATCTCCTGCAGAGAGCTTGATGCACACGAACCTTGTTTGGGTGCTAGATGTGCCAAGCTTTCTTTGTAGTATGCCACCAAGATTAACTCATTACCAACACATCCTACACATGATGTGGTGTTTGACAAAAAAATATATGCAGCTGTTTAATGCGAGACAAAATGCTATTCGTACATTTGGTCTTCGCATTAAGCGATTTTCATCGCTTCCCAACATTGAGTTAACAGACACTTTGGAAACTCCTTCATATTTTATTTTACCACCATAGTGTATTACACCACCTAAACTTGTGTTTGATCTTGCGCATCTGAAGAAAGATCGTACAGATGATGTTGTTTATAAACAGTTTTTCATGGAAATTCAAGACAGGTACCGTGATTGCGTTCCTGTGTATGCAGATGGATCACTGGATGGGAATTGTGTGGCCTGTGCTACAGGTTTTCCATGAGACTGCCTGATTCAGCATCGATTTTCAGTTTGGGCAGTCATTAAAGCCTTAGACGAAATCAAGGATTCTAGTGCATCCAAATTTATTATCTTTACTGACTCACTTTTGTGTCTCCAAGCTTTACGTAATATGAAGCTGGACCATCCCTTTTTTGGGATGGTGATACGAAAGTGTGTCTTTTTATCTATTGCCAATACAGTTATTGTATTTTCTTGGGTGCCCAGCCATGTTGGTATTAGGGGTAATGTAAAGGCAGATTCAGCTGCCAAGTCTGCTTTGGATTTGCCTCATGCCAGGGTTGGTGTACCTTATATTGATTTTAAAAATAATATCAACACATTTATCTTTTCGACTTGGCAACATGACTGGGACTGTATGGTTGCGAACAAGCTTCATTCTATCAAGCCAGTCTTGGGAGAGTGGCAGTCCTCCTATAGACAGTGCATGGAGGATGAGGTAGTTTTGTGTCGTGCCCGCATCGGTCATACTTGACCCATTCATTTATTTTGAAGAAATATCCTCCACCTCAGTGTGAGCACGGTCAGTGTACACTGACGGTGCGCCACATTTTGGTGGAGTGTAAGTATTTGTCAGCAACTCGAAAATATTTATTTGGACAAAAAATGTGATGGAATCATTTCGATTTCATCCTGAACTTTTATTGCAGTTTTTACGTGATACGGACTTTTATTGTAAATTTTAATTTTATATACCTGTGATATTTGTATTTTTGCAGTTCTTTACATTGTATTTTTATTTGATTTTTGAATTTTTATATTCATGTTGATCAACAAATTTGTCTTGCATTTACCATAGTTTGACACCCAATAGCCGATTTATTTTTCGTGCTGGAGTGTCGTTAAACATTCATTAATTAATTCATTCATTATTTTTATCTATTGCCAATAAAGATGTTGTATTTTGTCGGGTGCCCAGCCATGTTGATATCAGGGGTAATGAAAAGGCAGATTCTGCTGCCAAGTCTGCTTTGGATTTGCCTTGTGCCAGGGTTGGTGTACCTTATACTGATTTTAAATATTGTATCAACCGATTTATCTTTTCGACTTGTCAACGTGTCAAAAAATAAAATTTGACTGTTTGGCCGAATATTTATATAATTTGGGGCATTTTAGAAGGACAGTCCAAAAATAAATAAGAGAAAGAAGAGAGGGTCAGACTATTTATTAATATTAAAAAAAGAGAGAGTAATTTTGACATAAAACTTTGAATGAAGGTCTAAATCCGATCTATGTGTCCACGTGAGTGGCCTCGTTAAGGTCGATTTGTAGGCACCTAAGGTGACGTGATGAACCCTCTGCCGTGGAACTGTGGTACAAGCTTCCTCCACCTGTGACCTAGCAGGGTTTTAGCTAATTCGACGTAGTGGGCGCCAGCGATGGTCTTCAACACCCTGTGGACGGCGATGTTGTACATGTCTCTAAAGAGCATCCCTTGTCTGTAGGGACCACCGTCTGGCGACGTCACCGCAAGGCAGACAGTTCCATCACTCTGGTCCGTGTCGTGGATCGCCACCTCAATGCAGTCGGGGAAGCGTTTGAAGTATCCCTCTTGAATACCGCCCGACAGTGAGGCCACGGTGGTTGTATCACCGACCAAGTACTTGCTGGCCTGCAATCTCCAGGTGGCGAAGTCCCTGCCGCGGCTAGACGTGGAAGGCCGTGCCTTAGCTGGCTGGTCACTCGAAGGAGTACCGACCTTCTGTTTCGCAACAACTCCAGCCTTGTTCGTCTCAACGGAGTCCCTCGGGAGTGAGGGCCTCGACGTAGACGAACGCAGAGGAGCAGGAACGGAAGACGCCGGACGTGCAGTTTCACACGTTAGTGACTCGTCCGGCTTCGCTGGCTGAGCAGGCTTGGTCGGCTCGGCAGGCTTGTCAGGTCGGGCTGGTGGCGGAGATGCAGACGTAGCCGCTGCCGACAGTTCAGCTGCCGACCAGTAGACCAGTAGAGCTAATCAGATTGTGCATCCAAACGATCACTAATAACAACAGTTGCGTAATTTAGTTTTTGTCTAAAGTGCGCGACACGACAAACGGCACTTTTAACAATTTCATTAGACAATAACTATAATAATATATATATATCACACGCTACCCTTCCCATAAGTATCGTATACCCCTTTCCATTCTCTGGTTGACTTGCAGGCGAAAACAACATCACACGTGTTAGTGAGATAGATAGACAGACATACTGAATGGAAAAGTTATAAGGTAGGTACGGAGAAAGACAGACAGATTCTGACAATCAGAAAGACACATAGACAAAGTCAGCAATCAGGCTCGCGGGAACGATAGGTAGGGGCGGGGGCGAGGACGGGAGCGGGGGCGGGTGGGGATCACATGCCATATGTGTACCCTTATTTATATATAAAGTAGAAAGAAAATACGTACAATTATCGCCCTCGAGTGGGGGCTGTGCCGTTGTGTGCCCCCCCCCCCCCCCCCCCCCCCCCCCACACACACAGGCTTGGAAAGACGGATATATAAGTACAAATACGGAAAATGGTAATGGCAGATATATAGCGGTAAGTTTTTATTATCAAATAAGATTCATCTGGCGATCTACAAATATATATATATATATATATATATATATATATATATATATATATATATATATATATATATATATATATATATATATATATATATACACACATATATATATATATATATATATATATATATATATATATATATATTATATATATATATATGTATATATATAAGACAAGTGATGTAATACTTCGACCTACTTCAATTCCAGATGCCAACATCACCATTGTGAGATTAAACGGTCGTCCTATGGCGAATGGGAAATACGGTTCATAGTATTATCCCGGCCCCCAACCATTCTCGTAGTCGAAACGAGCATCGAATAAGATGGTGCGATAAATGTCCAGGTATAATAACTCGATCGTCATTCTAAAACACAATTACAAGAAGGAAATGTTTTATTTAACGACGCACTCAACACGGTTATATGGCATCAGACATATGGCTAAGGACCACACAGACATTAAGAGGAAACCCACTGTTCCCACTTCATGGACTACTATTTTCGATTAGCAACAAGGGATCTTTTATATGCACCATCCCACAAACAGGATAGTACATACCACGGCTTTTGATATATCAGTCGTGGTGCACTGGCTGGAACGAGAAACAGCCCAATGGGTCCACCAACGGGGATCGATCCCAGACCGACCGCGCCTCGAACGGGCGCTTTACCACTGGGCTACGTCACGCCCCCACAATTACAAATACATTTACAGGGGTACAATGGAGCAGAAATAACAGGGCCGTAGCGAGGGTGGGGGTAGTTTTACTACTTATTAAATATGTAACCGCTCAGATGTGGCTGCAAAGTGATATTTCAAAGCCTATAAATTCAAAAAAATCCGGGGGGGGGGGGGGGGGGGGGGGTCGATGAGAGGAGACATACCCCTGGGCGCCTAGTTCCTTGCACGTTGCATTCTCCGTCGTTCCAATAATTCATCTGCCAACCCCCACTCCTGATTGATGAAGATGATAATAATAATAATAATAATTAATGGGGATAAGGACCTCCAACAAGGACCCATAGCTAACTCCTGCCCCTTCCACGTCACCGCCATATGCGTTGCATTAATATACTTCCACGTCACTGCCATGTGCGTAGCATTAATATACTTCCACGTCACCGCCATGTGCGTTGCATTAATATACTTCCACGTCACCGCCATGTGCGTTGCATTAATATACTTCCACGTCACCGCCATATGCGTTGCATTAATATACTTCCAAGTCACCGCCATATGCGTTGCATTAATATACTTTTGACTGTAGCTAAATATTCCTAAATATTCCATTATCTGCATAAAATAAAATAATAATTTTAATTTTAATATTAACAACAACAATAGCAATAATAATAATAATAATTTTAATAGTAATAATAAATTTAATTTTAGTAACAAGAACGACAAAAATAATAACATTTAAAAGAAGAAACATATTTCATTCTATGATTTTTATAACATTTATTTATAATAATAAGAAAATACTTAATAATAAGAAGAAAATTAATAATAATAATTATAATAATAATACAATTAAAAAATAAACAATGTTTCATTATAGTAATAATTATTATTAATAATAATTATAACAACAACAACAACAACAACAACAATAATAATACAATTTAAAAAATAAATGAAAAGGTATTAGTTAATAGATGATTACCTGGGAACATCGAGAGGCGTGGCAAATAATATGTCTACCTTCCAGCCGGCTGTTACTGCGCCATCAAACTTTTTTTCTGAACGGTAAGATTTGCAAAACGTAACGCCAATGAATCTTTAGATCGATCCCCGTCGGTGGGCCCATTGGTTTATTTCTGGTTCCAGCCAGTGCACCATGAGAAGTATTTCAAAGGCCGTGGTATGTGCTCTCCTGTCTGTGGAATGGTGCATATAAAATATCCCTTGCTACTAATAGAAAAATGTAGCGAGTTTCCTCTCTGTTACTCTGTCAAAATTGCCAAATAGCCGATGCTTAATAAATCAATGTGCTCTAGTGTCATTAATGGGGCATTCCTGAGTTTGCTGTAATGTAAGATGTTTCCGACTAATAAAATATTTCTACTTACATTATTATGAAATATATTTTCTTTTTTAGAATGTCATTGTCTATATAATTAATGCGTTTATGGTCGTCTTAATATTTGTAAGAAGCTAAAACTGGATTTTGTCTTCAAATCATTTCGTACGTACAAAACAATATATTTTAGGAAACAAAGTGAATATTAACCTAGTACAACTATTAGAACGATCTGAAACACGTTTAATATACAGCCACTAATATTCTAAACAATATAATATATTTAACATGTACGTTTAATCGTAGAGACATTTTATTAGTCGATAACATCTTAAGAATTGCAACAAACTCAGGAATGTCCCTTTAAACAAAACAAAGTTTAAAGAAAGCCCTCAGTTCAACTGACAAGATAAAATTGAAAAAAAGCAAAACAGAAAGCCATACTCCTTAAACTGGCAACCCTGGTTTTAAACACGACGACATATGTTTCACTATTAAAGGGACATTCCTGAGTTTGCTGCATTGTAAAATTTCTGAGACTAATACACTATTTCTATTTCTAACATTTACATATTAATATAGTTCCTTGTTTTAAATATCAATATCTATATATTCGATGCGTTTCTGATCGTCATAATATATGTACCTAGCCAAAACTGGATTTCGTATCGCAATAATTTGGTACGTACGAACAAATATATGTTAGGTAATAAAATTAAGTTTGACGCAGTACAATCGTAGGTGATGAATACGCCACCACTGCAGTACCATCCAATGAAAAAAAATGAAAAAAACGAACGTAGACACGAACATGCCCAACTATCATACAAGAAACCACACTTGTAGAAGGTATTCGCACTCCAAAACATTGACACTGTTTTTTCTCAAAACGTCGACATGCACATTCTAACCAATAGTGGTCCACTCTAGTCAGTCGGTGCCTGTTTGTTATATATATTCTCATTTTATTCGCTAGTGTCGATCAGGATGAATCCGACCCCATTGAAATTCCGGATATTTGGCATCAATTCCGGAATTCCGAGTAATTGATGAAAATTCCTGATTTTTCGGAAACATTCCGGAAAGTTGGTTGGCCTGCCATTACGGTAAATTCCGACTACACATTCCCGTATAATTCCGACTACTATCGAGATTATACCAGGGTAATTCGGTCCACCTCGGACTGTTTCAAAAATATATATGTCTTTAGCTAGAAAATGTAACATTTTAACAACACATTACAACACATTACACTATGTAACAAGATAACAATGCAAATACTTAGATAACTAAATGCCAAGAACACGCATCAACGCAGAATATTTACAGTTAATAATGAACAGCCGGTACGAAATGAAAATAGCTGAAATAATAATAAATATGTAATAAATAATAGATAATAAATACATATAGCTACACGTGATCGGCTTGCATACAGTCTCTTTTCAATTGGAAATATTCGGACAAAAATCTCTTGTGCAACACATTTGGCTTTGGATTATGGTACAATGTTTCAATCCAATTATTTATCGATATTTTAAAAATTAAATATGTCCAAAGTTTTGTCGATAAACGACCACGACACAGAATCAAAAGCTTTCTCAAAATCGACTAGTATTAATAAACCGGGGATATTTTGTACTTTTGTATGTCAAATATGAATATAATATGTTCTCCATTATATTTACCCTTCATAAAATCGGTCTGGTTTTTATGTATTATTTTTGTTCAAAAAGCTGCTTTATTCTGTTAGGTATACAACCAGAGGCCAATCTGTAAAGGCAGCTTAATTAATTCAAAGTACTTTTTTTTAAAGATTTTGTTTAGATTTATTTGGTTATTATCCCTAATTTCTGTGCATTGGACACGTCATTAATAAAGTAACTGCAGTTTGTTGAGCGAAATATGAAATGGCATATGTCAATCCAGAATATTTTTTTTTAAAGAACTCATGGAAATACATAGTTAACTTATATGACAAGAACACACATCAACATAGAATATCTGCACTTAACAATGAATACCGGGTACGTAATCAAAATACCCACAAGGTACGGAGAAACAACAATACACAAGTTCACAAGACTTGATTTAAAAACTAATAATGGTACATTACACACAAAAACAGCATACATTTGATTTCAAACATGCTAAGATTAGTTAAGATATATATACATACACACATACACGTTCGCGAGTGTGTGTGTGTGCGTGCATGCGTGCGTGTGTGTATGTGTGTGTGTGAAACTTATCAAACACCGGACCCTCTGTAAACCGAAATTCCCTCAAAACAGAACATTTGTCATGACCCCCTTTTTATATATCTGTACAGAAGAGAATCTCTCTAAATTGATTATATCTTAAAACCAGATTTTTTACTCGGTCTTGAGAACGTCCGGTTTCGAGGAGTTTCACTACATACATACATACATATACACACGCATATATATAATTAAATCTACATCTGATGAGTGAGAGCAATTCAACTCTCTCACGAAACAAGCCTGTCATGTAGAGAAAAACATACACTTTTTAACGATATATATATATATATATATATATATATATATATATATATATATATATATACATACAATATATATATATATACATATATATATATACATACATACATACATATATATTGTTTTCTTTTATCATTTTTATTTATATATATATATATATATATATATATATATATATATATATATATATATATATATATATATATATATATATATATATATACAGTGGACTCTGTCTAAACCGGACTCACTTCGTACCGTCGAAATAGTCCGGTTGACATAGAGGACCGGTTTAGACAGAGTTTCACCCAGAGTTATGGTTCTTGAATAATCGACAATCACATTTGATCCCATGTTTTGACTACGGATTTGAATCAAATTCTTGTATTAATTTGACTTTAGTTTCAAACGAAAGTTCGATACGTTGCCGTTTTTGGGGTCGTTCCGCCATTATAAATGAAATAAGATAACACAAAATATACGAGCGATTCGCACCTATTTATACATTGGTTAGGTTGACAAGTATAACTCGCCGAATTCATAAGTGTGTAATCAGTTAGGTATCAACACACACACTAATATTAATCCGATTGATCTAACGACCTACCGCAATAAGAGTAAACTTCACACGTGTGCGATTACATTTTGTATTTGGCGTCCTGATTACTTGGCAATTGACGATCATTGTCCAACTAATTAAGCAGCCTGTCGTTCAGTCAAATCCCAATCCGGTGTAGACAGAGGTAATTAATGCATGAACGGTTCTTTCGTTCTTAATTTTTGATCCGGAGTCCGGAGTAGACAGAGTACGGATTAGGCAGAAATTTATATCTAAGAGATAAACGGTAGCTGGACGGGACTTTAGAAATGGACCGGTTTACGCAGAGATCCGGATTACACATACTCCGGTTTAGACAGAATCCACTGTATATATATATATATATATATATCTATATATATATATATATATATATATATATATATATATATATATATATACATACATATATATATATACATATATATAGAACTATATATGTATATATATGTATATGTATATGTATAGAGTGTTTGTGTGTGTGTGTGTGTGTGTGTGTGTGTGTGTGTGTGTGTGTGTGTGTGTACAATGTTCGTTCTACCATTTTCAATATTTTGATTTTTACATTTGAATAAAAAATGGTGTCCATCTCAAATATCAGTGTTACAATGTTTACATATCATATTTTCTTTATGAACATTAAACAATCTACCTGTTTTTATTTTGTTACCATAATCTCGCTAAATAGATTAAAGTACAATTTATTTTTTAAATAATGAATACAATTGGGCCCTTGAAAAGTTTATAATATCCAAACTCTACTGTTATATAAATTGATTGCAGAGGTTGTGTTTTAATTCTTTATAGGATTTGAAATCAACATATTGATTAATATCGATGAACGCCATTTCCTTATTATTGAAAGTATTTGTTGTGCATTTCAGCCATTCCCTGATGGTGCAGTAACATATGATACTGATACATGTCCAAATAAGCTTTTTGTTTCTTTTCTTTAAAAAAAAAAAAAACAGTATAAAAGTACGACTTTTTCCAGCGTTTATTAAACTTGTCATAAATTTGCATGATATGCTTTATGTTCACGAGTGAATATTCATGTCAAGTGGCATGCAAGACCGATCATTCTGACCACTTCGGGAAGTGTTCAATAGTTAATTCTGGCATTGTTAAGAGGCACTTCTTACCATCTACTATGCTCCCCTACTACCGGCCGTCGTTAGATAGTGTCGTTGGTCAGACCAGCTTTATTAGCGGCAGAGGACGAGGATGCCAGGTGGGTGCATGGCAATACACAGAGAAGACTGTACCCGTGGAGGACGTTGAGACAGGTAGGTGATGGTGTGGACAGCTCAGAAGACAGAGTCGGAGGAAACTGACAGAGAGGGTGGAAGCAGATTGAAATTGTGGTAGAAATTGGACAGGTTTTTTTTTTATATTAAGATAATGAGAATGATAGACAGAGGGTGATATATGAGAACGACGAATGGATGTGTAAGCCAGCTTTGACGGGATTTGAACCGCTTCGTCAGCTAGATTGTCTAGCAGCTTATCCACTAGACCATGAATCTCACTTACTTACATGTAAATTGTTTTAGTTATACCAACTTAAGTAAACCGCATACAGAAGTGGTTCAGCTATACCAGTATAGCAAACCGATCGAGTTCACATTCACATTTTAAACTGGTTTAGTTATGCCAGTTAAGTTAAACTAGTTTAAACATTAAGTGTGAACGCAGCTATAAAGTGTGGTATACAGAGATTATTATACGAAATTAATGTCAGGATTCTTGTATTGCCAGAGCCAAATCGAGGGTGTCGTGACACGTGTGTGGTAAAATCAGTATGACTCACAAACGGGTGTAATAATTCACTTATTATCCAAACTTTTTTATTTCTATTATTATTATTATTTATTAATATTATTATTATTATTAAGATTATTATTATTATTATTATTATTATTATTATTAATGACAATGCCAGTGAGCAAACGTCTCAAATGTAACTAGGAAACGACGAAATCACGTCATTTTGATCAGCCATTACAATGTTTTACATTCACCGAACTAAAACTGTTGTGACGTCGCTTCCCAAAATCACGTCATTGGTTTATTACGTGATTACTTGTTATTACACGTGTGCTCCGTATGTTTTTTATTAACTCGGTTATGTTGAATCATGTTCACAATAACGCGCATTATTATCCGCATGGTTCAACATAAACGAGTTAAATAAAGTCACACTGTAATAACAAGTGTAATGACATTATGTGAAATATGACGTCATTTTGTCATCTCCTTCTAGATGTGACTGGGACATTTTGGGAGGGCTCTTGCTATTCGTAAATACAATAACTGATAATATGGATACTAAATAAAATATTACATTGGCGTGTGAGTGGTTCTGATTTTACGAAACTCGTGTCAGGATGCATCTGTTACCCTCCCTCTAATACTATAATCCTGATAACTGTTTTGTAAAATTAGTGTGAAACACAAGCTTGCCTAATAATCTCTATTTATGGCATCAGGTGAAACATTTAACAGATCGATAAAACCCTCCTCCCATGAAGTCGATGTGGGTAACCAGATTGACGGCGATCCAGTGTGCCCGGTATATACAGAAATTCTGATCCAAATATATCTGAAAGAAAAGTAATAGCTTACTACAGGGAAATATAGTAAAAGCCTTGTTACACACCTGGTGAATATATAGCGGTGTCGTAACAATATAGTACGTACCTTCAATATCCTACATAACAGGGCCGTAGCTAGCGGTGGCGGTGGTGGTGGTGGGGCTGGGGGAAGGGGGCAGCTGTCCCCTCAAAAACATTAACAAGCTAAATAAACTGGCTGAGATTCTATAGTGTCTTCTGTCTGCTAAAGATGAAAATGTACTATTTTTTTCAAAGTTGTATTCCTTGACTTTTAATGATCTGTCGTGACTCCCTCACACAAATTTCAAAGTAATCCCACATACGATGTATGACTATGAATATAGTATTAATGAAGACATTTTTTTTTTTTTTTTTTTTCACATTTGTAACCTTGACCCTTAATGATCTATGCTGACCCCCCCCCCCCTACTTTTGAACGATGACCACCACTGTAATAAGAGAGAGAGAGAGAGAGAGAGAGAGAGAGAGAGAGAGAGAGAGAGAGAGAGAGAGAGAGAGAGAGAGAGAGAGAGAGAGAGAGATAGATACGCTTAACCATAGGCGCGTGCACACGTGCACAGTAAAACACAAATACCATAACCTTTGATATACAGTCGTGGTGCACTGGCTGGAAAGAGAAATATCTCAATGGGCCCACCGATGGGGTTCGATCCTAGACCGACCGACCATCAAACTGCATCCCGCCCTATATTGGTAAAGCCATCGGACAAAATAAAGTGTGTTCTGTTTAACGAAACCACTAGAGCATATTGATTTATTAAGCATCACCTATTCAATGTCAAACATTTGGTAATTTTGACATTTAGTCTTAGAGAGGAAACATGGTATATTTTTTCATTAGTATTTTTTATATGCACCATTCCACAGACATGATAGCACATACCGCGGCCTGTGATATACTAGGCATGGTGTACTGCCTGGGAGGAGAAACACTGTATGGAGTTTTGTTTAACAACACCACAACAGCAGATTCATTTATTAATCATCATCTAATGGATCTCAAACATATGACAATTTTGACGTACAGTCTTAGAGGAAACCCGCTACATTATTCCATTAGTAGCACGATATATTTTATATGCACCATCCCACAGACATGATAGCACATGCCATGGCCTTTGATACACCATCCGTGGTGCACTGGCTGGAACCTGATAAATGACATCCCAGAAGCAGCTCCCACCCAGAGGGCGTTTTAACGACTCAGTAGACAGGTGTAATACCACGAGATCGATAGTTATCTCATTAAATACTGAACCCTCTGTCCTGGACAGACAGTCAAGATAGCCGAGGTGTGTGTGCCCAGGACAGCATGATTGAACCTTAACTAAATATAAGCACGGGAATAAGTATAAGGAAATGAAAGAATGCTTAGACTGTTTGAGAGGCCCCCTTTCTTTACTAGGATATCATATATATATATATATTATCCTATCATATGTTTCAATTTGCTGATTTAGAGGATTCTATGGAAATATGTTGTGGTTGTGTCTGGAAAATGTTGGGTTGTTTCATGTTTTGTTTTGACACATGAAAATTGTTTCCACATTTAGTACTTTAAATACAAGTGTAAATTAACCTCAATTTAAAACATTAATTTCATGGTAGCATTTAGCTTACTTACGTCAACTCCAGCAGTTGTCACTTTAATTGTCAAATTGAATGGTTGCCCTATGGCAAATGGGAAACCTGGATAGTTGGTATCTGTGGGACCCCAAACACCTTCAGTAAACGTGCTCCGTATTATTGTATTGGTATGGCCATCAACGTTGAAGATGACATCAAAGTCAAAGGCTACGTCACCTGATTTATGCATCAAGCGGATTTTCATTCTGAAACAAACTGAAGCATAGAGATGACTATACGAGCCTAGCCCGACCGCGCATCAGGCGATCACTTTGCCACTGGGCTGCGTCTCGCCCCATATCTAACGGAAGTTAAAGTTTGTTTTATTTAACGACACCACTAGACTAGAGCACATTGATTTGTGATTCATCCGCTATTGAGTGTGAAACAGTGGGAAAGTCTGACATTGTCATAGAGAGAAAACCAGCTACATTTTTGTTTTCATTAGTAGCAAGGCATATGTTATATGTACCATCCCAGACAGGTTAGCACATACCACAACCTTTGATATACTGGTCGAGCAAATCTAACGAGTGGCAGTTGGTTGGATACGTTATTAAACAACCGCGTTCAAATGTAAAGTTTGTTTTATTTAACGACGCCACTGGAGCACGTTAAGTTTTCATCTTATAATCGGCTACTGGACGTCAAGCATATGGTCATTCTGACACTTTTTTTTTTTCTTTTTAGAGGAAACCCGCTGTCGCCACATATACTATTCCTTTACGATAGGCAGCAAGGGATCTTTTATTTGCGCTTGCCACAGGACGGATGGCACAAACCATGACCTTTATTGAACCAGTTGTGGATCACTGGTCGGTGCAAGTGGTTTACATCTACCCACTGAGTCTTGTGGAGCACTCACTCAGGGTTTGGAATCGGTATCTGGATTAGAAATTTCATGCCTCGACTGGGAACCGAACCCAGTACCTACTAGTCTGGAGACCGATGACCTAAACACTGCGCCACCGAGGCCGGTCTAACCGAGTTCAAAGACATCTAACTAATCCGTTTCTTAAACATCTTAACAAGGTTCAAAATCAATTTAAACGTCCTTTTCAACTAAAACATATTTATTGCACGGAACGGGTTTAGTTCAGTCTGTTGAGTGTTCTCCTGAGGTGGATCCATTCAACTGATTGGTTTTTCTCGTTTCAACCAGTGCAGTTGAATTAATCAAAGTCGGTGGTAAGTATTTTCCTGTTTGTGGAAAAGTGCATATAAAACATTCCTTGCTGGATCAAAAAACAAATGTAGCGGGTTTCCCCTGATGACTACCAGCCAGAATTGGCCTTCATTCATTCATTCCAGCTTATTTTGATGGGCTGTCTGTCTAGGGCAGTGGGTTAGTTGTTAATATTTGGTGAAAGAGAAGAGTTTGTAGTGGTCTAACACCTACGCATTGATTCGTTAAAACTTGCTCCGGGTAGAAGTCGGTATTGGACTGCGAACCCAGTACCTACCAACCTTATGACTAATGGCTTAATAACGACATCACCGAGGCCGGTTAGAATTACCAAATGTTTCACATTCAATATCCGATGATGAATTAATCACTGTGCTCCAGTCGTAAAACAAACCAAACTTTTTAAAACTTTATTTTTATGTCACAGGACTATCAACTTAAGACGTCCTTATGTTGTGAGTTTAACGATATACAGCTGTTACAACTTGTATACAATCGTGCAACGTAGGAAAACAATTTTATACTAAAAACCTAAAAAACAAAAAAAACAAATGACATCATTATATCAACTGGGACATCATTATGTAATCCAGGTCAATGGAAAAACCTTAGAAACTGATTTATGAAGTATGCGCATTTTAAACTAACTAAATTGTGTTGCTTGTGAATATAAAACCTGTTTGTCGTTGTGTTGTGAAATTTTCGCCTCTTATTCGTTGTAATTTTGATAGTATTACACACCAGTGTAAGATATTACTCATGTTATACCAATTGCTCATTATATTACTACACGTAGTTTAATATTGGCACGGGCGGACTGTCACAGTCCGATCAACAATTCAGTTAGTATTATGAGTTTCAACTGACAATTATTGCAAGCTTCGTGCCAAAATCTAAACTGCACTTTGCTGACGTACCGTTGCTCATTGTGACATGTTTAAATTTGCGTGTGATGTAGATGAGTTGCTGGCCCATTTCGTAGAAAAAATTCGTAGTTGGTTTGTAATAAATAAAATACTAAACGAGCTTCTCATTTACAGTAGTTAATTTCGTATTTTCTATATAATTACCTCTATTCTTTGTAATATATATATTATATTCTATGATTTAATTTAGTATATGTATCTTTATAATTACCTCTATTCTTTGTAATATAGATATTATAATATATGATTTAATTTCGTATTTTTTCTATATAATTACCTCTATTATTTGAAATATCGATATTATATTATATTGTATGATTTAATTTAGTATTTTCTGTACAATTACCTGGAATCATTGAAATATAAATATAGGAGATAATTTAGTATGTTCTGTAGAATTACCTGTAATCGTTGAAATATAAATATAGGAGATAATTCAGTATGTTCTGTAGAATTACCTGTAATCGTTGAAATATAAATATAGGAGATAATTCAGTATATTCTGTAGAATTACCTGTAATCGTTGAAATATAAATATAGGAGATAATTTAGTATGTTCTGTAGAATTACCTGTAATCGTTGAAATATAAATATAGGAGATAATTTAGAATTTTCTGTAGAATTACCTCTATTGACTGAAATATAAACATCTTATAAGAGTTCATTTAGCATGTTCTATATAAACACATGTACTCATTGAAATATAAACATTATTTCACATACGTTTACCTGTACGATTTGTAATAGGAACACAATCTAAAATGAGTTTTGTATCTATGTATAGTTACCTGCACAAATTGTAATATAAACCAAATCTAAAAGGAGTTTTGTATGTATGTATAATTAACTGTACACATTGCAATACGAACGCAATCTAAAAGGAGTCTTGTATGTGTGTATAACTACCTGGACTCAGGAGGCGTGCCTAAGAACTCGAATATCCAACCAGGACCGACTGTTCCAGGAATTGGTGCTACAAAGGGTGGTGACTGAAAACAATAAAAATAAAAATGAATCAGCATAGTGTTTAAAGTGATATAGCCTATTTAAATTAGAAGAACTTAAAGTTTTGTTACATAGGATATTTATTTTTGTACACCAGAAGTGGTTCTGGTAATCCAGGGTTTTGTAGTACCCTAAACATGTGGTGCTTTTTCTTTTTTTCTTTTTTTATTCCAAACAACGGACGTTCGTCTCAGAAGTGATTGTTATCGAGGAAAGCTCTAGTTACTTTTAGACGGTACTTCCCTGTTTAAACATAGCATGCTTTTGCTTCTCTCTGTTATAACCAAACACAAATGGGTTGTGGGTTTGCAGATTAATTAATTAAACTTAGTATCCGCTTTCACGGGCTTACACTGGCGTCTGAACCTTCAACAAGTGCTGTTCAAATTGAGATAGGTTAAGGTATTGCACAGGGCATAACAGCTGTAACATTTCACAAAATGTATTCATAACCCTAGTTACCTAATGTACTTCATGTTATACAAAACACGATTTTAACGACACCACTAGATCACACACACACACACACACACACACACACGCACACACACACACACACACACACACACACACACACAAATATGTCCAGGGATATGGATTGTTCCGTTAACAATGTTATTTATGTAATTACATGCCAAGGTTGCAAAGAACAATACATTGGTCATACCAATCAGCTGAGAGCCAGAGTACGCGTACACAAACAGCAAATAAAACAACCTGAAACAAGATGCATACCCTTGAGTTCACATTTAAATACATGTGCGGCACAAAAAGATATTAAATTCACCATTTTCCCATTTTATCACATAGATACCAATGATGAAATGAAAAGAAAGACAAAGGAAATGTATTTTATTAGAAAGTTTTGTCCACTTCTTAATGCTCTTCGTTAGATAAAAGCAACAATGACGTCATTAAATCAATCCCCTTCTACTACAGTAACGTCATAATATGTATGTCGTCATATTTAGCAGTTATTTAGCAGATCCTTTCTGAAGAGATAACATTGAAACATGTAAAAGGATCATTATTTCTTTAAATTCTTTTTTAATATATATATATATATATATATATATATATATATATATATATAACCAATTGATTCAGAAATCCGTGAGGAGTGTAAATGTGGTTTGACACGTATTAATATTTGGAAAAACAAAATAATATGACAAAGGAAAATTTACGAATTGTTTGACATGATTTGTAAAACACATTTTAGTTTATGATCATTTAAAACAACTACTAATGAACTTGTACAGTCTATATCATGGTAATGTTGTTGTATTTGTTTTGAGGGTTTTTTCTTTTTAAAAAAATTACACAAGGAATCTGACAATATGTTGTATCTCATCGACTGGCTTCCTTTTCAGCACCTATTTAATATTTGAAAGATGCAATACTTGCATCTCAGAACCACGATGCTAACATTGCTAATATTATTTTCTGGTCCAGCATTTGTTCTAACGACGGTACTTTAGAGATGTATTTAAATTAACAACAACTAGTGCAAATAAAATGCCTTATGATGTAACTGAAAAAAGAAAAGAAAAAAAAAGAAAGACGTTTTATAGTTGACGACAATACAATGTCACCGATCAGTATAAGTTTGACAAATTACACCAATTTCGTAATTCATCGCTGATCTCAAATCTGAACACTATTTCCTGTCAATGTATTGCTCAATTATTTCTATTCATGGTCAAAGTTCATAAATTGTGTTTATAACCATTTTTGCTTAACATTGCTTTGACCTGTCCTTGTAATACATCAACTACAATGGCTGCAGGTGTCGAAGTAAGACAGTAACTATGGTTTAGGCACTATTTATCCCCAATTATAATGCTGTTGGGGGATTGGCCAACAGGCAAAATGCCTATATCAAGAACTCTCCCTACAATTTGAAAATGTAATTCAGGTTTACACAACATGACAGACCAATGGTAAATTCCATGATTCCAAATCGTAAAGACATAGTCCCACGGGCAAGTTTACAAATCTGTTCGCAACCCCAGTCTACCAAGGATTATAAATAAAAATAACTACTGAGCCACTATTGTGATTATGTACTGGAAGATGAATTTAATTTTTTGTCTATATGTCCATTATATAGTGATTTAAGGGTAAAACATCTGTCTCCAAAATACAGGTGTCATCCCAGTAGAGTAAATATGATAATTGTATTAAATACAGAATGTCATACACAGAAGTGGAATTTAAGTACATTCATTTCTACAACACTTAGAATTCGAGAAGTATTATGTAATAGTTAATTTAAAGTGTGTTTTGTTTAACGACACCACTAGAGCACATTGATTTATTAATCATCGGCTATTGGATGTCAAACATATGGTCATTTTGACACATAGAAAGGAAACCCGCTACATTTTTCCATTAGTAGCTAGATGATATTTTATATGCACCATCCTCCAGATAGGATAACACATAGCACAGCCTTTGATGTACCAGTCGTGGTGCACTGGCTGTAATGAGAAATAGCCCAATGGGCCCACCTGCGGGGATTGATCCCAGACTGACCATGCATTACGCGAGCGCTTTACCACTGGGCTATATCCCGCCCCTATTGTTAATTTAAGTCATTTGGTTAGTATGTACAGATACTATGATTGATCTACATATTTCATGTGTATACGCAAATGTGTGCGCTACTCTTCCTGCAACATGGTGATCAACCCTAACAACGGAATAAAGAAACTGAATTGAATTGAAACTGAGATGGAAAAAAGGTGGGTTATTTATATTGTCACGTGACAACCCCTTATTTGGTGTGTGTGTGTGTGGGGGGGGGGGGGGGTTATATGCCATTAAGGGTGGGAAACAAAATATAAAATATAAATCAAACATTTTATATATAATAATACATGGTCAATAATTCTCCATTACTATTACCTAATGTAGTATGTTTGGGAGCATTCATATGTTTGGGTCGTGTTACCTACACACCGGCCTCGGTGGCGTCGTGGTTAGGCCATCGGTCTACAG
>NC_054710.1:25476959-25498531 GCF_016097555.1 Gigantopelta aegis
GAGAGTGTTTAATCATATTTATTAACCGGCAGATTTTTGCTTAACAACAGTACCGTTTATTTATTTATTTACTTGAATTTTATTTGAATTGGATTTGCATTGATGATTTATTTGCATATTTGCGACATGTGTACATCTGGTTCCAGTGTGCACTGTTGCTCAATTTCAGCAAACATAATTTTCAAATATTTGCAATGTTCAATGTATTATTTCATTTGCATATGTATCTGTTTATCTATTTGTGTCATGTATTTATATTTGGGTTGCCCAATTGCCCTATTTTCGGGTGGTAACCTTAAATTAAGCCGTGGCCAATTCCGCCAATAAACAAATAAACGCATAATAGTTTGTATAGTTATCTTTGATAATCATCGGTTATTGGATGGCAAACATTTGGTAATGTTGACATAGTATTATAGAGGAAACCCGCCACATTTTCCCATTAGCAGCAACGGATATTTTATATGCACCATCCTACAGAGATGCTACCACATACCACGGCCTTTAATACACCAGTCGTGAGACACTGGCTGGAACGAGAAATACCACAATGGGTCCATGGACGCGGATCGATCGGAAATCTACCACGCATCAAGGAAGCACTTTACCACTGGGCTAATAAAACATGTACGTTGTTTTGAAGTAAATAGAAACACGTTGTAACGCTCGACTTTTTCACAAATGGCTAATGGTTTGGTTTTGTCTAGGGATACCACTTGGATACACTACATACATACACACATACATATGCATGCATGCGTGCCTGTGTCGAATATAATACATTATTTTTATTGCTAATATATGATGCTGACGATACCAAAACACACGATATTAATAATCTCTTTATCATATAATATCAAGCTTAATACAACGTGTTTTTGTAAACTGTATACGCAACTTTAATTCTGGCCAGCAATTACTCGATTTCCAAATGACGTAAAACTATGTGACGCGGTGTCTTTGTGAATGGAAATGACGTCAAAGTTGAATATCCTTACACAAAAACAAACTTGTGATTAAGGTGTTTAGTGTTCTGAGCGCTGGACAGCTTTTAGTGTAAATGTGCTACTGATTCTTTCTTTTTTTCTTCTTTTTTTATGACTTTGAATGGACACGTCATTATGGTGTGTCACCGAAGTACGTTTGCTTAAATGTTAATACAAGTAGTGCCCTGAAATCGATTCATTTAAATCTAATTTACAAAGCTATCAAAGTATGTGATATGAAAAATAGCACATACATTGATAACACTGGATATACTAACTGTTATATATTATAAGAATTCATCATGTGGAATAAAAATTTACACTCTCGGTCGCGGAAATTTCCACCTGGGATGAGGCTTGCCGAGTCCCATAGTCGACATTTTCACCAACGAGGGCATACTTGCTTCTGCCCCACATTACCGCACATGATAGAGTAACTTTTATATTTGACAATTTTATCATGAATAAACTGCACTATCATATTTGCCGTGCCTCATATATTACCAAAGACGTCATATTAAAAACAACCGCGTGAAATCCCATGTATGATAGGTAATTCTTACATAGGATTCTTTCGTGGTATTGCGTGCGGTTGTGTGCATGCGTGCGTGTGCGTGCGTCGTACGTCTAGACATTAAACATGTTATTGCTTACCAAACTCGACGGATCCGACTTCTGGTATTTGCGTCATCGGTTCCAGTCTGGAGGCATATCCCATGCATCGCTGTTGATCTTTGTTATAGACGAACCCCAAACAGAATCTTCGAGATCGTCGACTACAAACGTGGAGACAATGGCTTTGCGACTGGATCCCAGTCTTCAAAAACAGCGGATCTTCCTGGACCGATTTATCGGTGAACACTCGGTAATAGTTACGAGGGATGGATTCGCAGTGTTGAGAAGAAACAGACCCCACAACAGCAGCAAGTACTATTAAGTACACACACGTTGGTCCAGTATTGAATTCTTGAACATTCATCATGGCGTGTTGACTTGAATATGTGAAGATCGTTGAAACAATCAGTGTTGACTAGTTCTAACTTACCAATTATTGTAGCAATTTACTAAACAAACTCAAATAAACACATGAAACGAAAATACTGATATGTTATTTAAAATTAAGTCCATTGAATACTAATGCTCTCCCTTAAACGTAAATACCACCGTTGGCGTATTCCATGTAAATGTGAACTCACAAAACGTGGAGAAACCGAACACACTCGTGAAAACTGTTCCGTTCTTGTAAATTCGTCCTTTAGAATTTGCCTTATATGACGATTTGAAATACAATGACAGTTTTGTTATCAAAATGTCATATGTAAATGTGAGTCTATTAAAGCTAAAACTGGGTACAGAGCTGAATACGTACCCGACAGGAAAAGAAATGCATTGTCATGTAATGCGAATCAGCAGAAGCAAACAAAGAGAAAGAAAGAACAACACAAATTAATATTTGTTTAACTGTAATCATCTGGCACATTCGAGATATCCAGGAGGATGTGTCCAAGACAGAAACATACCACCAGTTGTTGTATCGTTAGTTATCCATGTCAACTATTTTCCGTGATTTTATCCAATGCAGGTTCTATCACGCTATCCTTGGCACATATATCAGCTATCCGGCCTGTCTGTCCAGGACAATGAGTTAGTTGCTAGTGATTATTTGATTTATCAGCTTAATATAGTCCGGCTTAGGAAATAGTTCCTATAAACTAAATATTTTAAAAATCAGGTTTTTGAAATCTGTCTTTAATCATTACACCTTATATTATTTTTAATCATTATGATCTTTGAACTATTGAAATAACCCATTGTTTTGAAGTTATTTGTTACATGTAGTACTAACCGATAACAACTGTTCAAGTGGTATAGTACCACTTGCATAACAGCAACACAATGCCGCCATCAGACACGAGAGCAGTTAACTGAAAACCTTCGTGGCTGTTCTATACTAACATTTTACAAGGTACGTGTCTGTTGACAGCACTCCCAGTTGAAATATTTTGGACAGAGTACCGGCCCATGATGTCTCAATTGGAATATCTTGGTCAATGCTCCACCCAAGATGTCTTTGGGACTTCTCTGACCAAGATATGTAATATAAAATAAATATATTAAACTCGTGTTACATTTGTACAACAAATGTGTGTGTGTGTGTGTGTGTGTGTGTGTGTGTGTGTGTGTGTGTGTGTGTGTGTATGTTGCACAAATGTAACACGAGTTTAATATATTATGTGTGTTTAACGACACCTCTAGAGCAAATTAATTAATTAATCATCGGTTATTGGATGTCAGATATTTGTTTATTCTAACAGGTAGTTGTGAAAGGAAACCTGTCACGTATTGTATGCACTTCCCCACAGAAAGGTTGGCACATTCAAAAGCTTAAAGTAATGTGGACATTTTGAAACTGCACGTGCCTAAAAAGTGGAGTTACGCTCGGTATTAATACATTCGATTGAAATGACCTACACTGAAGGGTCAGTCCTCTCGGTGGAGGTACTGAGTTTTCCTATTCCAACCAGTGAATCATGAATGGCATATCATAGGAACTAGTATATGGAGATAGTTGTATATGCATGTATATTTGTGTATTTGTGCGTGTTTGCGTGCGTGTGTGCGTGCGTGTATGCATATGATAATATTTATGTATGTATGACTGTAGGTAGGTGGGTGGGTTGGTAGGTATTTATGAATGGAGCGATGGATGTTTTAAAATTTGTTTTGCTTAACTAGAATACATATATTGATTTATTAATCACCGACTGTTTTGAATGTCAAACATTTCGTAATGTTTACATAGTTTTAGAGAGGAAAACCTGTACCTTTTTCAAATTATAGCAAAGGATATTTTATATGCACCATCCATCAGACTGAATAGCACATACCATATTATCTGGTATACCACATTGGGCAGAAAAAAAAAGAAATCCAATAGGTCCACCGTTGGAGATCGATCCTAGACGGACCACGCATCAGATGTTTCACATCCAATAGCCGATGATTAATTAATCAATGCGATCTAGTGGTGTCGTTAAACAAAACAAACTTTAACATTACTCTATACTTGTGTTATCTTCTAAATAAGTTGTGAGTTTCTGAAAAAGTATGCAGAAGTTCAAAATATGCAATAGCAGCAGCCGTAATTTGGAAGAGTGATGCATCGTAATTAACAGATGTAGCCTCCAAATGTCTACCATAAATCTTATTCAGTGCTTCAGAGGTCCATGGACATCATACACCTGATCTAACAATCTCTGTGTCAGAATAATATGGCGTTGTTTCACATGCGAGTATAATGAGAAGTACAGAGAGAGAGAGAGAGAGAGAGAGAGAGAGAGAGAGAGAGAGAGAGAGAGAGAGAGAGAGAGAGAGAGAGAGAGAGAGACAGCGACAAATAGAGACAGAGACAGAGAAATAGATAGATAGAGAGGTTACAACAACAGATATCCTGTCTGAGTCTAAACAGCTGGAGTGTAGCTACTATTCGAGTGAACAAACTCAGTATATTAAAACATCCCTCCATCCATTCATTCATCCATCCATCCATCCATCCGTACATACATACATACATACATACATACATACATGCATAGTCGTTCCTACCAGTGCACCACAATTTGTATATCAAAGACCGTGGTATGTGCTATCCTGTCTGTTGGATGGTGAATATAAACTAGTCCTTTCCTTTCTACTAATGCAAAAATTACCAACTGTTTGACATCCAATAGCTGATGATTAACAAAACAATGTCCTCTAGTGGTGTCGTTAAACAAAGCAAACTTTTAACTTTAACCGGTATTTAACCGAATATGCCCCAATCAGCACCTCTCGATAGTGTTGTATATTTCACAAAATATATTCTGACATAGAAATTGTGCTGACGTTTGTTTTACTATTTAACGAATTCTTTGGGGCACATCAAGCAAACACTTTACTACTGCGCTACATCCCGCCCTTGGTATATCAAAAACTGTGTCATGTGTTGTCTTATTTCTGGAGGAATATATAATTCAGACTAATGTCGCACTAGTCAAAAACTGGCCGTTACAAATCAATGTCCCTTATTGTTCAGTAATTGATTTGTCCGAACTGTGCTTCATTGTATTCCCACGAAATTTGTTGTTGATAATAACATAACTATTAAAAGAACCAGTAAATATGAACTCTAGGATATTGTTGTTGCATATTAAATATGCTAAATATTGCACCGAATACCGTCATCACCACCAAGTAAGTGAAATATCAGGTGGGATGGTGCATATAAAATACCCCTTGCTACTAATGGGAACGAGATGGAGCGGGTTTCCTCTCTAAGACGTAATGATAGAACTGCCAAATAAATGTATCAAATATATTTTGTGATGTTAAAAATAATAAAATGGTATTTGTTTTGTTTAACGATACCACTAGAGTGCATTTATTTGTTAACCGTATGCTATTGAATGTCAAACATTTAGTCTTCGAGAGGAAAGCTGCTACATTTTCCTATCGATAGCAATGGATATTTTTATATGCATCATCCCACATAGAGGATAGCACATACCACGGCCTTTGATATACAAGTGGTGTCGCAATGGCTGGAACAAGAACTAGCCCAATGGTGCCACCGACGTGTGTTAATAGTAGGGAAAGTAAAGTTTGTTTTATTTAACGACGCCACTAGAGCACATTGATTTGTTATCTTATCTTCGGCTATTGGATGCCAAACATATGATCATTCTGACACTGTTGTTTTTAGAGGAAACCCGATATCGCCATATAGGCTACTCTTTTACGATTAGGCAGTAAGGGATCTTTTATTTGCGTTTCCCACATGCATGATAGCACAAACCATGGCCTTTGTTGCACCAGTTATGGATCACTGATTGGTGCAAGTGGTTTACACCTACCCATTGAGTCTTGCGGACCACTCACTCAGGGTTTAGACTCGGTATGTGGATTAAAAATCCCATGCCTCGACTGGGATCCGAACCCAGTACCTACCACCTGTAGAACGATGGCCTAACCACGACGCCACCGAGGCCTTAATAGTAGGATGCCGGTGTAAAAGAAATGCATGGTCTGCATGACCTTGGTTCCTAGAAACAGTGGTCCCATCAGACCTCCATACCTAAGGATCATTACCCGGATTGCATTTCGGATTTAATGTTTTTATTTTAGTTTCTATATAGTGCACCTAGACCTTGTTTTCCTATTGGACTTAAATTCCTTTCACAACAGTGGAAGGAACGCTTCTCCGCCAGTAATACTGGGTATTAAAAGAAATCAGTATGTTAGAGGGTACGCTTCTGCACGAGTTATCAGACAGGCAGTGACCAATTTCGGGACGGGGGGGGGGGGGTGGGGGGGGGGATGTATGAGGTGAGCGGAATTTGGAAAGATTTAGTAGAGTTGAGAATAATCATGTCTGGAGTAAAATTGGGGCTCATCCGAAGTTGAAGGTGATTGGAGCAATTTAGACGGCCTGCCAAACTAAAGTGCGTTTGACTATTTATGAAAAAAACAACCCCACACATACAATTTCGCATGACGGCAGAAAAATCCCAACTAAGCTCTATAAGGAGGTTACCTGTCCCAGGCGAGCTGGTGGGTGAGGAGACGAGCAGGATCGGGGTGTCCTTGTAAGCATGGGGGGGACTTCCTGGTAGATGGCGTCAAAGGTCACCTTGAGAACCTTGTGGATGGTAGTGTTGTCCATCTCCCTGAGTAGGATGGCGTGTCTGTAGGTTTCTTGGCGTCGTGCTGTTACCACCACGTCCTGACGTGGTGAAGCTCAAAGTGGCTACCATCTGACAGTTGGACCCAAGCTTGGTTCAGGAACCTGCACTTGAGGAAGGTAGACTTTATCTTGGCTTTCTGGATCTGCCATACAGCTTCCGGAGCGTCAGTGGGTTCTTCTATGTGGGATGGTGGTCTTGCCTTGTCAAGATGTGAAGGCGGTGTTGTGGCCTTCCTATTCGCTGGTTCAGGTTGCCTCGCTGCCAATGAATGAGGCCTGGGGCGCGGAACAGAAGGAGCCGCCGCCGGCAGTTTAGTGACCCGGTATAGGTGACCTAATACTCCCAATAACGTTCCGTACGACTGCTAAAGCAGGTTGAGAGAGCACGCGACAACGTCCAGCTTCATTTCTAGTCAAGCTCGGAATGGTAGTGTAATGCTATGTAATGTTTTGATTACTAGCAGTATGGTTTCAAATCCCAAAGCCACGCAATTTATTTATTTACTTTAATATTACTCTATTGATTTTTGTTATACAATAGACACGTGAGATAATGTTTGTAATTGTATTATATTTTGATTGGAAATTGAAACCAGACGTTTATTCCTAGTACTCCAAGTCCGCCAGACTTCCATTCCTAGTAATAGCAGTGTGCCAGACGTTCATTCCTAGTAATACAAGTCCACCAGACTTTCATTCCTAGTAATAGGAGTGCGCCAGACTTACAAGTGTATTTATTGCCTTAAGTTTTACAACTCATCAGCATACAAATAAATACATGTAAACTAACAGGCAAAAGAAACGTATTACCTTGTTCATAAAGAAAAACCAAGACAGATGTGATCTATATGATGATTATTTTACTGAAAGGAATCATTTTCCAATATCTTTACAAAGAAGCATTGCCATATCGAAAGTGCACGTGCCATAAGACCGAGCGAAAGAGACATTGGGTCACAATTAAAAATTACACAATCAGATTCCCTTCAAAATGTGCTCCTAAAGTCAAACCATCGGACAAGACATGTCCTCAGTAGCGTGTGTGACCAACCCTTTCATCAATAAACGCCAAAACAGGTCTCCTCATTGATGTCGTCAGTCGCCGAATGACGTCAGCAGGAAATCTGCGCCAAACATCCAACAAAACCTGTTCAAGCTGTTGTCGATTTGCTGGGGGAGGTACGCGTTGTCTCAGCTGTCGATTCATGTCTGGAGAACACGATGGCCAAGGCAATACGTTGACGTTAACGTTGTTGAGATAATCCTGAACATGTTTGGCTGTATGAGGTCGTGCATTGTCCTGCTGCAAAAGGGTATCCCTAGGCTGTTGACGCAAGAATGGCATTACGACAGGTCGCTACACTTCATCCCTGTATCTTTGACCAGTCAGATTTCCACAGATGATGAGAAGCCTTGTTGTCTGTTGACCGCAAATACCGCCCCGTACCATGACGCCGCCTCCACCAACAGGGTGCACATCTTGAATGCAGTTTGGCGCCAGTCGCTCTCCCCTACGACGATAAACATGAACTCGGTCATCATTTCGGAACATGTTGAAGCGACTTTCATCCGTGAACAGCACCCTTTCCCAATCACGCCGCTGCCACTGACGTACAGTTCGTGTCCATTGTAATTTGCGTTGACGATGTAGAGGGGTCAGGGCCATTCCACGGAAAGGGCGGAAACCTCTGATACCAGCCCTGCGGAGTCGTCGTAAGACTTTTTGTCTGCTGATGGGGTGTCTCAGTGCCGTCGCCGCCGTTGACATCGCCGTCACGAATCGGTTCCGCAGGTGGATTGTCCGGATGTAGTGGTCTTCAGCTGGCGTTCTGACCCTTGGTCGTCCCGATCTTGCACGGTCTTGTGCCTGACCTGTCTGCTGATAACGGCTCAACAAGTTGCTGATGGCGGCTTGACTGCAGTTGAATGTTCTTGCTATCTGCCGTTGAGAGGCCCCCATATCGGCCATAGGAATATCTCTGCTGCGTTCTGCTTGGGTAAGTCTCGGCATATCTTTGATGTGCTGTTTGATACTGCTTCCTTGCTTTGTCCCACACCGGTATTTATGCAACAATCATGCACGAGCATTTTTAACACATTCAAATTATGCTGTTTTTCACATTTTTCATGACTGCAAGAAATTCACTAAATGCCGAAACAGTGACTTTTCGGAAACACAGGGTGTGTTTTGGCGAATGTTTTCTCATTACTTTCAAACTTTTTACAGTATCTTTAATTCAGATAAACTTATTTTAAAAGTGATAAGTTTCGTTTGCCTGTTAGTATATATATACCCATTGTGTACAGTATAACGGTAGGGAGTGATTTTTATATAACATGGTAAATGTCAAAACACAATACAAATGTAATATGAGACTAGACTAAATAAATTATTTCTTAGATTGTTTGCCCAAATTAAATATGTCCCAAGGTTATTGAGTTATTTAATATTTTCGGTAGTTAGTAGTTGAATTAGCTTAAAAAACACTAGGTCGTCTATAATAATAAGCTTTAATAAGTTTTGTCTAAGAACATTATATCGGTGACATTGCGGTATAAAGTGGAATTCATGTTTGATTTCATTGGAATTACAAACACTACATAGTCTTTGAGTTTTTTCAACATTTTTATATCTTCCAAATTCTTAATTTAACTTATGAGCATATATTATACTTTTTGCTAATTATTTTAAATAAATCATTGCTACAGGTTTTTTCAAGTATGTTTGTAATTTAAATTAGACTTACTTTTGGTGTTGTTTTTATTCTGCTATAACATTCCTGCATAAATGCATCCCGTAATCTTTCCTTTGTAATTTTAAAAATATCACTATCTAACTTTTCTAATTGTCATATATAACTTAAACCAATCCTATTGAGGTCCTGTCTGATATTCCTTAACCAGCTGCCCATACCTAGTACTCCGAGTCAGCTCATCTTTCTTTCCAAGGCTGGACATTATTTGTGCAATCATGTAAATAAAACATTATATACATTTAAAAATAAACATAGTGTTTTTCGGTATCGTCAATATCATATATTGGGAATGAAAAAATGTATTACGCAAGCCTCAAATATATGTCTAATATATGATATTGACGATACTGACATGCACGAGGGTAATAGTCTCTTGATAATATAATTTCAAGCTTAATACAACGTGTTTTTGTAAACTGTACACGCAACTTTAATTCCAGTCCACGGCCTTTGATATGCCAGTCGTTGCAATGAGAAATAGCCCAATGGGCCCACGGGCGGGGATCGATTACAAACCATGAGGTGGCGACAACAGGAGAAGATGGCGATCCTCTCATTGTACACAAGTTGCAACTGGCACACCGTATTTTCAACTTATAATCCAGTATCACGAGGTGGTGATTTGTCATTGTTGTTGTTTTTATATGTATGGTTACTTGACTACAATAACACATGCGCGTTTTCATTTTTGATCACAGTAATCTGACACAACGAAAACCCCCACATTAAAACGATATTTATAACGACCTCAGAAATGTGCAGCGTAAACATGCCGACAGCTTGTTGCACGCGCGAACGTCAGTAGCTGACATCGCAAGGGCGTTGGGTTGAAGTCGACGGGCAATTTATGATCTGCGGACACGAGCACAAAAAAACGGGCACCACAGATGATCGCGCACAACCGGGTAGGCCACGTATGACGTTACATGCAGATGACAGTCATATTGTGTTTCGTCACCTCCACAACCGTGTCATGACAGCTACGGGAACCAGTAATGAACTTTTCTGACGTTGAGTGTCCGCGCAAACGATCCGAAATCGACAGCGAACCGCTCACACCCACGCACGGCACCGATATGTTGGACACACATTTTACTGACGTCAACGTCAACTGTGGGGACAACGCCACTTACGATGGACTCAGAGGGGATGGAACAGAGTCGTGATTAGCGATGAATGAAGATTCACACTTCGATTTGCCGATGGCAGGCAGAGGGTTTGGAGACGAGGTGGTGAACGTCATGCTCAGTGGTGTGTCAGTGAAGTTGACAGATTCGAAGGCAGAAGTGTAATGGTTTGGGGTTCTTTCTGTGGAAACGGACGTTATCGACGTCTTGTCGTCCGTGGCAACTTCAACGGCGCTGCATACCGCGACCATGTACTGGTCTAGGAACGTGTGCCTTGCAGTTGTGGGTACACATGGAGGACATACACGCTACTGAACCTATGATTTCATCAGACGACCATGGTTGTGAATTACCATTTTGACTGTGGGTTTGACGAATACTGTGGGCGCATCGAACAGATTTTTGACACACAATGTATTCCTATTCTTTCTTTGGACGTCATACACTAAACTATATCTTATTTGACATGTACTGCTGCCATATTTACTAATTAGCCAAGATGAAACGGTTGTATGTATATATATATATATATATATATATATATATATATATATATATATATATATATATATATATATATATACTCAAATGACGCGGTGTCATTTTGAATGGAAATGACGTCAAACTCAAATAACGTCATTTTGGATGTCATTACATTAAAATAAACTAGTGCATAACGGTTTTTTTTGTTTTTTGTTTTTGTGTCTTAAGCTTGGGCAGCTTTCAGTGTGAAACTAATATTGAAATGTTTCTTATTCTCTTCGCAGCCGAGCAATTTAAATTGCTACTTGCATCTTCTTACATCTAAATCTCTTCCCGGGCCCTGTTTGTGATCTGTTTGTGTAATAAAATAATTGTTTGTTCTTCTTCTGTGATAGTCAGTTGCTAGTGGTTAATTCATCGCCTTTATCAAAAGAACCTGGGAATATATATATATATATATATATATATATATATATATATATATATATATATATATATATATATATATATATATATAGGATATCAACACTGTCCAGTGTTCCAATTTTCAGAATTATAAATTTATTTAAATGAAAATAAAGATAAATGCCACAGGTACGTTTCCATCATATAGATATCTTCCTTTCAGCTCTAGTTATATCTAGTTGCTTGTAAATATAACTTCCATAAAGCAAGTTACTGCAAGGTATTTTAAAATGTATGTTAAAGTTAGTCAAGTGTCAATTTAAATGTATGTAATGTAATACAGGTGGATAGTTGGGCAAGGGGACATGCTTTTAATGTTTGCTTGCCAGACCGCAAACGAGCGAGAGAACAACCGTTGACGTCCATTGACGTCAGCATGTTATACTTTTTCAGTAGTACCACGTGACATCCTAACAGCCAATCAACATATTATGTCACGCTAGGAAGAGATCTACCTTTATAAAATAAATATCATTGCATTTAAAAATTACGTTATGCACACAGTTGCTCAATAAATACAGTTTAGCACATAGCAAAATCATTACCAACTTGAAATAATTAATACTGGAAATGCTTAAAGTGCATACACATAAAACTAGCATTTCTTAATTGCATTTCCCATCAACAATTAGCGCAAAACATTTTCACAGAAAAAGCCTTCAGAATATTCATAAAAAAATGTATCATTTACCAGACACAAAGATAAGCTATGGTGCATTGTAAATACGTTGGGAATTCAAGCTAACAGTACAGACAGATTATATTGTGCATAAGCATGACACTCCCATTACACAAGTGAGTCTTTGTCTAATTTCAATATAAAATAGTTTTAAAGAAAAGGCCTTTGGAAATAGTATACAAACGGCATTCATTACCTGGAACAAACACAAGCTATGCTGCATTGCAAATACATGTGGAATTCAAACTAATAATACACACAAGTTCTAATATGCATAAACATTAAAGTGAAACTATCATTACACAATTCGTTTTTAGTCTAATTTCAATATAAAATAGATTTACTGAAAAAACCTTTGAGGTAATTATAGAAACAACATTTTAATACTGTTGTTTACAAACATTGTGTACCGGTGTATCTGACCTTAGCAGCCAATATGTGTAAACAGGTTCTCAGCGTACAAGGATATAGTTCCTAAAAGCACTAATACTACAGTAATCAGTTTTACAGTTATTATCTCACTTAATCAAATTAACTGCCATAATGTACAAACAATATTAGGATACGTTTAACTAAGAACATAATTAATCGATCGTACAACTTTTGGAGGAAAATAAACTTTACTGAAGGACAAGGTCAATACAGGCAGCCATGTTAAAACAATCGATCAAACGGAAATTTATCCCAGGTTGATTTATGAGCCCATGGGATGTTTTCAGTGTGTTAGAACACACACTTTGCAATTATGGAAATATTTGCATGAATAATATTAATGCCAACGTTGTGTCATATTTTTTATATGCACAGAATTTGAAAATTAAAGTCAAAGACTGCAAGGCCAAAACACGGACATCAAACAATAAACTAACACATTGGCCGATTGTAATATACTAATATCCCATACATAAATTACGGCAACTATTTACAAACACAATTTTATATGCTCTAAACATAAATATGAAATACAACTAAATGTAGCTCTCATTATGCATCCAAACGATCACTAATAACAATAGTTACGTAATTTAGTTTTTGTCTATAGTGCGCGACACGACAAACGACACTTTTTTTTTAATTTCATTAGACAATAACTATAATGAATGGTATAGTTCCAGACATTACACAATACAAAAAATATGCAAACAATTACCATTAAATTGAAAGAAAAATCTGTTTTGTCCAAAATTAAAATTACAACCTGCAGGTCACAATTTACAGTTAAGAAAGTTGTTGGACAGCCATGCCAGCCAATACCAATAATGCCTCTCAGTATATATATATATATATATATATATAATATATATGAGATAATCGAGAGAGAGACTGTTAAGAGAGAGATAAATATATAGAGAGAGAGAGAGAGAGAGAGAGAGAGAGAGAGAGAGAGAGGGAGAGAGAGAGGAGAGGGAGGGGGAGGGAGTACGACCTCCGATACGATCGGTGGCCTTATTCGGGATGGGGGGGGGGGGGGGGAGTACATTTGAAAATGGGAAGAATTTTTAAAAATAGCAATTAGAAAAAAAGTTAATAGAATACAAAAAAGAAGACAAAAGTTACAATCCAAAAATAAAAATAATTGACTGCTCGGCCGAATATTTATATAATTTGGAGTATTTTAGAAGGACAGTCCAAAAAATAAATAAGAGAAAGAAGAGAGGATCGGACTATTTAATAATATTTTAAAAAAGAAAGTAATTTCGACATACAATTTCGAACGAAGGTTTAAAAGTTTAGAGTCCGATCTATGTATCCATGTGAGAGGCCTCGTTAAGGCCGTTTGGGCGCACAACTTATAGGGACGAAATGGGTTGCATCCCGTTAAGAACACCCCTAGACTGACAGCCATTAGACGTTGATAGTTTAGTGCTGTGAGAGATTATCAGACTAGGTATTGTCCATTCGTCATGGGTTGGTATGGTGGTGCGGACGGGCCCGACTCCGGAGGATACGAGGTCGTATCAATATAAAACAAAGGAAAGTCTAGAAAAGAGTATTAGGGGCCGACCCGGCTTCCTATTTCAATCTTCCAGTGCTGCTCAGACAGGCTCGGACATATAGAGACTAAACGCGAACATCCGTGGCGTTCTGCAGAATGGCCGTCATACGGGTCACGGAAAAACAGGTCGACATAGTCAGCCGGAGAAATAACGTGCATCCGGAGAAATAACGTGGAGCGAAAGAAAGAAAGAAAGAAGTGTTTTATTTAACGACGCACTCAACACATTTTATTTACGGTTATATGGCGTCAGACATATGGTTCAGGACCACACAGATTTTGAGAGGAAACCCGTTGTCGCCACTGCATGGGCTACTCTTCCGATTGGCAGCAAGGGATCTTTTATTTGCGCTTCCCACAGGCAGGATAGCACAAACCTTGGCCTTTGTTGAACCAGTTATGGACCACTGGTCGGTGCAAGTGGTTTAGACCTAACCATTGAGCCTTGCGGAGCACTCACTCAGGGTTTGGAGTCGGTATCTGGATTAAAAATCCCATGCCTCGACTGGGATCCGAACCCAGTACCTACCAGCCTGTAGACCGATGGCCTGCCACGATGCCACCGAGGCCGGTACAACGTGGAGCCAAGGAATCTCACTAAAAACGAGAAGCGTTCCAGCGTTCAACCAGTTCCAATGGCCGCATACATCCCAGTAGAAGACTGCATTTCTCTGACAAAAACAAAATAAAATCGAGCCTACGAAAGCACGTGCAGTAGTCACCGGAGAAACAAACACGTCGTACCGCGTCGAGCTCCAGACTGGGAATGTTGAGTCGTTAAAAAAAAGTTCAGAAAAGAGTAGAAGGGACCGACCCCGCTTCCTATTTCTTCTTGGGAGTCGGGTGGTCAATCTTTCAGTGCTGCTAGGACAGTCTCGGACATGTAGAGACTAAACGCGAACAACCATCCAGCAGAATGGCCGTCATACGGTTACGGAAAAAACAGGCTGACTTAGTCAGCCGGAGAAATAACGTGGAGGCAAGGAATCACGCTAAAAAACGAATCCATCCTGGTGCAGGCTGTGGAAACGAGAAGCGTTCCAGCGTTCAATCAGTTCCAACGGCCGCATACATCCCAGTAGAAAATTGTATTTCGCTGACAAAAACAAAATAAAATGGAGGATTCCCAGGTCGAGCACACAAAAGCACGTGCAGTATGCACAGGACAAACAAACACGTCTTACCGCGTCAAGCTCCAAACGGGAATGTTGAGTCGTTAAAACTCGCTCTGGGTGGGAGCCAGTACCGGCCTCCGAACCCTGTACCTACCAGCCTTATGTCCGATGGCTTAAGCAATACAGCACCGAGCCTTATATAGGCTGGCAGGCATTGCACTGCGATCGATTTATTTAAACCAAGATCTGTTTTCCTCGTTACTCGCTGAAAAATGTTGTTAACTTGATCACGATCGATGAAGTTGTAGTCTTGTGAGGAGCCGATTTAATGTTAAATGACATATACAACTACAACCCCCCCCCCCCCCCACACACACACACACACACAGCCCCCGAGCTATTACAGAGTGTGTCAAGTTAAACCTTTCAGAAAGTTGCTAAAGTCAAGCAATAAAAGACCAACAACTCATATTGGAACATCTAAATAATACAATTATATGTGTCTCCGAGTCGGTTTTTCTCCTGTTCTCTACTATGCAGCGGTTCCTCTCTGTCTGTGCTAGATACTCACATTTCGTGATAAAATTAATTTAGTATGCATAAACCGATCACACGTCATTGGTAATTGTAATTCACTTTTCTTTTGCGATTTAGTACTCACGGACACACACACATATATATATATATATATATATATATATATATATATATATATATATATATATATATTGGTATGTATTTATGTAGATGTAGACGTAGCGGTAGCTGTAGCAGTTGCACAGTAGCTCAGAAGTCGTAGTAGTAGTAGCTAATCCGAGTAGGCCAGTTTATTTGCTGTAATTATCTTAACCAAATGTGAACGTTGAAGCGAAATATTAATATACGAATTTCACTGAATGAAGAAGGCAACCTCTCAAGATGATGATTTGGTTTATCAATGCGATGTTATAGCTACTTGCACGAGAAACAAAAAAGTGTCCATCCATGTACATCTGAAAGAAGACGAAATATATAATAATAAGGTATAATAACTTGAAGTTCTCTGTAAAACGAATGCAATCTTTCATAACATTTTATAAGTGCTATTTGATGTATACCATATGGTGCTTTGTACATTTTGGAGAGAGGAAGTTAGTGAGGGAGAGAGACAGATACAGAAAGATATAGAAGGGAGAGAAAGACGGAGATCGAGAGGTGAACAGAGAATACGAAATATATGTCTATATATACCCCCCCCCCCCCCCCCCCCCCCCCGCCAGAGGTTCGCATAAGATATATTTTTTATTCCTATTACAGTGTATATGTTATTGGCGATAACGAAAACCCCCACTAATAACACCCCCCCCCCCCCCCCCCCCTCTCTCTCTCCATCTCTGTCTCTCTCTTTCGTTTCTGTTTTGTTGTAATCAAGTTGTTTGTTTTTATATGCGTTGTTGTCTTTTCTTGTTACCGACCTCGGTGGCGTCGTGGTTAGGCCATCCGTCTACAGGCTGGTAGGTACTGGGTTCGGATCCCAGTCGAGGCATTGGATTTTAAATCCAGATACCGACTCCAAACCCTGAGTGAGTGTTCCGCATGGCTCAGTGGGTAGGTGTAAACCACTTGCACCGACCAGTGATCCATAACTGGTTCAACAAAGACCATGCTTTGTGCTATCCTGCCTGTGGGAAGCGCAAATAAAAGATGCTATCCTGCCTGTGGGAAGCGCAAATAAAAGATCCCTTGATGCCTGTCGTAAAAGAGTAGCCTATGTGGCGACAGCGGGTTTCCTCTAAAATCAGTGTCAGAATGGCCATGTTTGACGTCCAATAGCCGATGATAAGATAAACAAATCAACGTGCTTTAGTGGCTTCGTTCAATAAAAAAAAACTTTACTTTTTGCTTGTGGTTCTTGTTTGGTTTTGGGGGTTTTTATAATGTTTTTTTTTGGGTGGTTTTTTTTGTCTCTTTTTTGTTATCTTAACTTACTTCAAATGCAGAATCCCTGAGGAGGATTGTCAGATTAAATGGTCTTCCTACGCGGAATGGAAAATATGGCTGAGTTCGCTGTTCTTGACCCCAGATATTGTCAATACGTGAGTTCCGGACCACTGTGTTACTGCCACTGCCTTCCTGGAAGCGGATATTCAGAATAAAGGGGATGTTAGCTCCATGTCTCAAATCGATTACAATTCTGAAACAGAGTTGGCATTCATTCATTTATTAAAAAAAAAAATTGTATCAATGTTAATATTCAATCAAATTTCAAGAACGCTGCCCTGGGTACATATCTCAGATATACACGTTCAAGTTCAAGATCGTTATTACGGTACGTTTTACAACGTGTCAGAATTACAGCAATGAAAACAATAATAAATGCAATTGTGGAACTATGGTGGTGAACGACTTTCATAAATGCATCCATCAATCCAACATTCAGTTGACTAGTGATATGTATAATATATAGAATTATTTCACTACTTATTTTCATGTGTATCAATATTTAGTTGTATATACTAGGATCGATCCCCGTCGGTCGGCCCGTTTGGCTATTTCTCGTTCTTGTCAGTGCATCGCGACTCATATACCAGAGTGTGTGCTATCATGTGTGGGACGGCACATATAAAATGCCCCTTGCTTGTAATGGAAAGATGTCGACTTTTGCTGAGAGACAGGCCCATTTTTGAAAGTCTATAGGGTTGCCATTGGGAACTTTTCTGAAAAGGGCACCTTTTGAAGCGTTCGAGTACAAAATAACAATGACATATATGTATATGAGTGTGCAAAAAGAAAAAAAGTTGGCAATTGACTATCATTGGTAGTACGCACGGTAGATGTTTTGTTTTTGTTTCCATTAGTAGCAAGGTTCCTTTCATATGCACCATCCTACAGACAGAATAGTACATACCAACGACGTGTGATATGCTGGTCATGGTGCACTGGCTGGAACGGGAAATAGCCCAATGCGTCCACCAGCGAAGGTCATGGATCAAAATGAAAACCTTCGTTTGTTGCAAATATTCTGCTTTCGCGCTCTTCTCGCCACTATTTCATTTAAAAAAGACAGACTCATGGTGTTTATTTGGTTGTTTAAACTTATTTTCGTGGTGTTAATCCAATTAAGATTCAACCACGCTATCCTGAACACACACCTCAGTTATCTGGGCTGTCTGTTCAGACAGTGGGTTAGAGATTTTTGAGGGAGAAATTGATGCAGTGGCAAATATAGTTGTTAAACTCGCTCTATGTGGAAGCCAATTTCTGGAGGCGAACCTAGTACCTACCAGTCTTATGTCTGATGGACTAACCACTACGCCACCGAGGCCGGTATTTACGATGGACTGTGATAGCATTCATCATTATAATTACCTGGAATCACCGAGGGGTGTGCCTAAGATTTCCACCTTCCACCCAGCACCAACTACTTCAGGAAAATTCTGACGGAATGGTAACGACTGGAAAATAAATCGTGAATTGGCTAGAACGTATGACCGGTATGCATGTTACATAATAGTTTGGGCGTGAAAGGCCTTTGTGTCGGTGTAGGTAGTGTTAAACCGCCATTACATTATCTTCTCGGGAGCGGTTATTCTCCTACAGTCGAGGCATTAGATACAGAACATTAAGCGACATTATTTCGCCCAACACCCATTGGACTCTTATTTTGTGCTAAGATACGGTATTGCTCAAGGATTACTGTTTTATCGTTCAGATTTGATCGACAGTCGATAGTCCCAAATACGACATCACGAGAGTATTTCCTCTTTCAATAAAAACATCTAAACTGTATAATTGCCATACATTCCACAAATACATTTATGCCGTAAGTGGCATAATTGTAATCAACCGCTTCTCGCTAACGATCAATACACTGACGTTTACGCTACACAGTAAACCGAATTACTACTTCGAAAACCAATCAGATGTGCAGTCATAGTCATCGAACAAAAGTGTTTCAGTAGCAAAGTTGCACTGCAAGGTGTCCAGCGTTCAGAAAATGAAAAACGCTAAGCACTAGTTTATTATTATGTAAGGATATCCGAAACAGCGTCACATATTCGTACGTTATTTGAATATCATGTAATACTATATAGTTGCATATGCTGTTTACAAAAACATATATATATATATATATATATATATATATATATATATATATATATATATATATATATATATATATATTATATTATATATTATATATTGGGGCATTTTAGAAGGACAGTCAAAAAATAAACAAGAGAAAAACGAGAGGATCGGACTATGTAACAATATAAAAAAAAAAAAGTAATTTCGACATAACATTTTGAACGAACGTCAAACAGTTTAAAGTCCTATCTATATGTCGACGTGAGTGGTCTCGTTAAGACTGTTAGTGTGCACAGGTTGTAGGGACAAGCTCGGGACCGAGTAAAAAGTCGGTTTTTAGAGGTATCCAGTTTATAGAGGTTCTCTTCTGCACAGATATTTAAAAAGGGTCCATTAAAAACGCCCACCTTTTGGGGAATTCTGGTTTGCAGAGGGTTCGGTATTGAGGGGTTTCATTGTGTGTGTGTGTGTGTGTGTGTGTGTGTGTGTGTGTGTGTGTGTGTATATATATATATCAAGGTGTGCAACAAAAAAAAAAAAAAAAAAAAACCGTTGTCCGTTATAGACTCAAATTTCAAGTTGATATCCAGAGTAGCTTTTACATAAGACCAAAATTAAAATTTGATATTGAAAATGGCAGTTCCGGAATGTAAGAATGTCATTTTACCATTGGTCTAACTTGAACAGGTGACCAATGGGTCCTCCATTCTCCCTGCATACTGATCGTAGTCGCTTTAATCGCAATAATCCATCCGATTACAGTCCGGACTTTGTCACGACCATTCATCTTCATTTATGAATGCTGGTCCTGCATCCTCCAAATGTTGCTGAGATTAATAACTGTTATTCGAGGTTGCCCCATATTGTTGAAAGATAAACATTCGCAGTCTAAAAGTAGTCCATGATTAAGCAACTTAATGCAATTCTTAGAATTTAATGTAGTGGTCTTAGTGTCAATAGCATGTATCCGCGTGTTTCCACGCCAGGAAACTCCTGCAGAGGCCATCAATTTCTTCATAAACCGTGATATTTCATGATACAGTCACTTGACAGAAATGTCTTTCTTCCTTCTGCCGTACACTCGATAATTCTTGCAATTTGTCTCTCTGACTTCATCCACATGTTGAACTCTCTTGTGTACACGCTGTTTTAGGTCGGCCAATTCCCACTATCCTCTCAATGGAAGCGGTACGTTCAGTCTTTTTTATCACTCTGATGATGTATCCCACTTCTGCCGAGAAATTCCTTTATGATTCTTGCACCATGCCAACATTTTTCAGTGAAACAAATCGCAATTAAAGCTTTATTCGAACTCGAGAGTACCATCTTGGAATGCGATGGAAACCAAGACTAAAATGGCTAAAATGATTTTTTCCCCCCAGTCCCACTACTATTCTTTATTTACACCCTAGACAGACGACATTCCCAGACAACACTTGGATGACAGGTGCCACTGCACATGATGCGGGGGAATTCTGGAACTGCGATTTTCGATATCTAATTTTGATTTGTGTCTTATGTAAACACTACTGAAGATAACCATATATTTTTTTAGAACATTTCAAATTGTGGGGTTTTTTTAAGATAAGAGTTGTTACAGTTCAGTGCGTTTGTTTCTTTTTGGCCCACCTGACACCCACCCACCCACACACACACACACACACACACACACACAGAGAGAGAGAGAGAGAGAGAGAGAGAGAGAGAGAGAGAGAGAGAGAGAGAGAGAGAGAGAGAGAGAGAGAGAGAGAGATATAGCGTATATATATATATATATATATATATATATATATATATATATATATATATTAATACTCACGTAGTTGTAGAAAGCAACACGTTTGCATGAACCACTAAGTCCATTCCACGATTGATACATCTCGCAGACACTTGACACAATGAGTCCACAAAAGTGGTAGTCTTTGTCGCATGTGTAAGTTGCGACACTTCCTACCAGCAGTGAACTGTAGACAGCGTCGCCGTTGGGCAGCGATGGAGGCGACGGGCACGACTTGGCTGCTGTTAATAAAAATGCAGTTAATTCACAATAATTGCTAGAGGTCTTATATTGTAACCATTTTCGTGCTGGGGTGTCGTTAAACATTCGTTCATTCATTCATTTATATTGTAACCGGTAAAATAACATTAAATATTGTGCACATCTCGTTAATTAAT
>NC_054710.1:25498731-25553731 GCF_016097555.1 Gigantopelta aegis
CAATGCAGTGCAAATCAATACAGCAATACATGTATTTTTTAAAGGTGAATAATAGTGACTTTCAACAATTCATGTTCATGCTTACAGTGACATCTCTCGGAAATATATACCTCTCTCTCTCTCTCTCTCTCTCTCTCTCTCTCTCTCTCTCTCTCTCTCTCTCTCTCTCTCTCTCTCTCTCTCTCTCTCTCTCTCTCTCTCTCTCTCTCTCTCACATACTCATACGCATAATCTCACACACATGCACACACACACACACACACACACACACACAGTACACACCTTCACGCACATGTATGTTCATGTGTTATGTGGACTGGTGGCTATTAGATACAAGTAAATAAAGACACATTTGAATTACTTTTCTCTGGTAGCTGTTATATACAAACATGTAAGCATTTTTCATATACAATAAGCGAGAACCTTCGATTTAATAAGCGATTAACAGAAATAAAATATTTAAAAAAAACAAAATTGAACGACGCAATCAACACATTTTATTTACGGTTATATGGCGTCAGACATATGATTAAGGACCACACAGAGCTGTCGCCAATACATGGGGTACTCTTTTCGACTAACAGCAAGGGATCTTTTATATGCACCATCCCACAGACAGTGTAGTGCATACCACGGTCTTTTATATGTCAGTCGTGGTGCACTGGCAGGAATGAAAAATAACCCAATGGGCCAACCGACGGGAATCGATCCTAGACCGAACGCGCATCGAGCGACGCTGTACCTCTGGGCTACGTCCCGCACCGAAATAAAATAAAATATTAACACAAATATTAAATCATGAAAGATATCTAGTGATGGCGGGGGGGGGGGGGGGGGGAGACATAAACAAGTAAATTAAGGCATTGATAGAAAAATGCAAGGCACTGCGATATGAAAGAGATAGATAGATAGAGTCAGAGAGAGAGAGAGAGAGAGAGAGAGAGAGAGAGAGAGAGAGAGAGAGAGAGAGAGAGAGAGAGAGAGAGGGAGGGGGGTGCGTGTCTGTGAATAATCGTAGAAATTAAAACTATATATATATATATATAGAATATATATATATATATATATATATATATATATATATATATCTTACCAAACCCGACTGATCCCACTTCTGTTATTTGCGTCAGCTGTTCTAGACTCGAGGTGTATCCCATACAGCGTTGTTGACCTTCGTTGTAGACGAATCCAGAACAAAAACCTCCAAGGCGTCGTCTGCACACGAAGAGGCAAACCTCGGACGACTGGACTCCAGCTTTCTGTAAACAGGGGTTCTTCCTGGACAGACTTATCAGTAAAGACGTTTAAATAGCGAACCGGACTGGATTCGCAGCTTTCGGAGTGAGCATATGCAACAAGAGCTGCTACTATTATCATGGACGCATATGGCGACCGAATATTGAATTCTTGGAAATTCATCATGATTTAAGATTAAACTTTGTGAGTTTCCGAAAGAAAAAAAAACCCTCGTCTGTTTTGAAATCGTTTTTCAGGGACGAAAACAGACTGATTCAATTATAGTTGTAGCACTGTGTGAGAAAATCAAACTGAGAATACAAAATAATATGTTGATATGTTATGTCACTATTAATTACAAAAGTTATTTAGTTATAAAGTTAAAGTCTCACAAACGCAAACACCACCGTTGGCGTATTCTATGTAAATGTCAAATAAAAATTAAAAAAACCCCGAGGGAAATAGCACTCGTTAAAACAGTTCCGATCTTCTAAATACGTCCGTTTTGAGTTAAACTCTGATCTCTGATGGCAGTTATATCGTCCAGATGTCTAAACGCCAGAACTAGAAAACAATGTTCAATTTCTGCGACAACAATACAATACATGTTTCACTAATGCGAACCTGCAGTTTCCATGCGTCCCTTGGGGCTAATTAATTATTTAGTTGCTACACCGTGATTAGTCCAGACAGTAGCTACGTTGACAAACAAACAACAAGAAGGAAGTAAGGAAGGAAGGGATGGTTTTATTTAACAATGCACTGAAAACATTTTATTTACGGTTATATGGCGTCATACATATGGTTAGGGACCACACATATATTCAGAGAGGAAACCCGCTGCCACCACTTAATGGGCTACTCTTTTCTATTAGCAGCAACGGATCTTTTATATGCAACATCCCACACACAGGATAGCACATATCGCGGCCTTAGATATACCAGTCGTGGTGCACTGGCTGTGACGAGAAATAGCCCAATGGGACCACCGACGGGTATCGATCCCAGACCACCCGGGCATCAAGCGAGCTCTTTACCACTAGCCTAACATTCCGTAACGCACGTGTCTGAATATCGCTTACCTCGACGTCGATAAACACGTTGTCGTCCACCTGGCCTGTAAAGTCAGAACCGAGACTTGTCAGTGAATAAATCACGTCTCTAGTGGGACAAGTGAAACCGATTTGGTCCATGTGCACACAGCCATTGCATTCGACGTTGACTTCGCCTGGGTTTAACTTGCGGACCAACGTAGAGACGCCGTGACCTTAAATTGAACTCCCTCAACCGATTCTTAACTGTTCGTGGAGAAACTGGACGACAGTGAGTACTTACAACCTGAATCGCCGTGTCCGTAACTGTCGGAAGTTCGTTACGGAGGTCTTTGATACGTATAGCTATATCTTAACGTGACAACGTAACGTGCAGAGACCCCCTCCTGGGATGGTCAGCTAATTTTCCTGTGGCTCTGAGATGTCCACCTAAACGAGCTATCGTCGACGTATGTACCCGATATGTGTGGGCGACGCGACGTTGCGATTGTCGCTGCATAATTAGAGCAATAGATCTACCCCTATCAAGCTGTAATGTTCGCGACATTTTGTTTTTTAATCGTGTTGAAATGAAATGTTGCGCACTGTTCAACACTTCGATTTGGTATGGTGTCTATAGCACTAGGCAGTGGCCCGGATGCACGCTTTCTTGACAAATCGGTAAAAAGCATGCAGCTTCGCACTTGTTCTCGGCTGATCCAATTTTAACCAAAAATGTTTTACACAGTAAGATTAGGTAGCTAGGTGTCATATGTTACGACCTTTGGTATACAGATACAATAGTTATATTACCAAAACTGAATATGCGATTGTTTTTTCCGTCAGTATATATTGACATCTTTCTGTTGTTTAAAAGCATAATCTTAATACTGAAAATGGTAGGCATGCCAACATACTAAGAGGCTATGCAATATACGTAACTTTGGCACCTTTGAAGACGAAACAAATTTTATGTTTAATTGCAGTGTTAACTGATCATAGATGTAACATATTGCCAGATTTGTAATAGTATCAGATATAGTCCAGACCATTCAAACGTACAACGCCTATCCTGTGTATGGACAGATCAATATAAATATCATTAACTGCTGTACTGTTATGATTAGCCAAGTGCTTACAGCAGTTTACTTCTCTATCTTTGTCAGCCGTATATCGACATAAACATATACTAGATTAAAATGTGCTGAGGTATTATTAAACAAATATTCATCTCCTATATGTGTCTGTGTTCAGACTTATTACCGTGTTTCTCATTGTTGTTACTATATTCGTCTGTTCTGGTAACTAAATGTAGATAATCACAGATTGTACTTTCAGTCAGTTCGTTAGATGGGTTATTATAGGTAACTTAGCGGAACTTAATCCTTGCCCACGGTGTTACCAAGTGTCCACTAGGTTACTTTCACAAATAAGTGAACATGTTTCTGTTAGTGGACATACGTATATATTTTGGATGCAAGACGTCTTCGGACAGAGGTTAATGATTATAAATTAGAGAGTAGACAGGTGACCGGTCGCTCCAGCTCTAAAAACCAGGCTATTGAGTTTACTATTGTGCATGACTTTTGAAACGTCGTGTTCTCGGCGATACATTTGTCCAAACAAATCATGAATTATCCATTGGGTAATTATGCTTTGTATTTGAGTGTACACTGTTTGACACAAGTAGCTTTTGTTTGCACCTATCATATGATTTAATAGTTTCGCGTCTTTCGTCAGGTACACTTTTCAACTTAAAATGACATCATCAATTATCCACTATGCTGTTTTACTCTCCATTCTATGCTACTTGAAAAGCAAGTAGAGAGAGAGAGAGAGAGAGAGAGAGAGAGAGAGAGAGAGAGAGAGAGAGAGAGAGAGAGAGAGAGAGAGAGAGAGAGAGAGAGAGAGAGAGCATATATTTGAAATACAAATTGTATTATTCGTGCCTCTGGCGAGCATAATACATTATTTGTATTCCTAATATATGATATTGACGACACTGAAACACACGAGAGTAAATATGTTTTTATCATAGTATCTCAAGCTTAATACAACGAGTTTTTGTAAACTGTACATGCAACTTTAATTCCAGTCCTCCATTATTATATATGATGTAAGGACTTTGTGAACGGAAATGACGTCAAACTTAATTGATGTCATGTTGTGTGTCCTTACATATAAATAATCTAGAGTTTAACGGGGTGTTTTTTTCTGAACGCTGAACAGCTTTTAGTGTAAAGTTTTGTTCTCTTCTTTTGTGGATTTTTTTCGGATTGATTTTTTGTTCGATATTTATTTTATTAGAAACCTATTACTGCTGCATTTACAATATCCAAATTAATCCCGCACATGTGCGTGTGTACACAGGCACACACACACACACACACACACACACACACACACACACACACACACACACACACACAAACACACAGAGAGACACACGAAAACACACACACACACACACACAAAGTCAAAAATAATTATCTGTATATTATTTACAAGAACTGGATATATTGTCCAAGCTAAAATGGTTCTTATTTCGCAGGCTAAAACAAATATTAACTTTAATAAATATTAGAATTCTCAGAACCAGGAATCTCAGTTTGGTAATAATCCTGTGCAGATAAGAAATCTATTAAGGCGAAGCAAGTCAACTTACGTGGATATTCAATTACGATGTTTGGGCTACGTTGATCACCGAAAAGACATCTAAAATATCGGTTATACTGTATAGAATTATGGTAAGTTAAAATGTTCAGTATGGTTATAGGTTTAAGTGGTTGATACATATAAATGATACTCTAAATAAACTAGTCCTGGGTAATTACTGGTTAAACCAAAACATGTTAAATAAAACAGTTTGTATTCGTACTGTTTCTTAACGTCTAAGAGATCAATACCTACAAGCTTGGAATTATAACATTACCTATTAGATATTTAAAACAAAACATGAATGTGAAAATTACCTTCTGCACTTGCCTGAAAAAATTCGCAAAATATTTAGCCGCCTCAGACCAAGCAATCACTATTTACCGATTGAAACAGGCAGATGACAGAATGTTGAAAACCAAGATAGAATATGTCCTCTCTGTAACATTGCAGTAGGTGATGAGTTCCATTATTTATTTCAGTGTCCTCATTTTACTAATGAAAGAAGTACATATAAAAAGAGATAGTTTTATATTAGACCCAACATCCTTAAAGGGACATTCCTAAGTTTGCTGCATTGTAAGATGTTTTCGACTAATCAAATATTTCTACGATTAAACTTACATAGTAAATATATTTTTTTGTTTAGAATATCAGTATCTGTATATTCAATGTGTTTCTGGTCATCTTAATATTTGTAAGAAGCTCAAACTGGATTTTGTCTTCCAATAATTTCGTACGTACGAAAAAATTAATTTTAAGAAATAAAATGAAATTTAACCTAGTACAAATATTAGAACGATCAGAAACACGTTTAGTATACAGCCGCTAATATTGTATGCAGAAAAATAGATTTGATATGTAATTACAATCGTTAAAAAGTCTCTGTTAGTCAATAACATCTTAAAGATTGAAGAAAACTCGGGAATGTCCCTTTAAATTAAGTCAGCTAAATAACTCCACAAAAATATCAAATATACAGAAATTGTGTGCATTTATTCATTTGATTAACGACGTGTTTAAAACATTTATATGTCGTAAGTTACTTAGTTGTAAGTTTTATTATATTACCTGTATATTATTGTGTACATGGGTGTTGTAAATTTATTTATTTAGTTATTTGAATGTTTGATTGCATTATTGTTTTAAGCAGCACAACAAAATGTTTGTAAACCGCCTCAAAAGTAACACCGTAGGTGTTCTAAGCAAATAAAGTTCTGTTCTGGTCTCAAAATAGAGTATATATGCAGCAGTCGGGACATACTAGAACATTACTTACAATATTACCTTTTACTGAGGCAGAAACTAGAAATAGTGGGGCTATTGTCCGTTTGCATAAAAAGGGAACCTATCAATTGACATCTAACTTCTGAATGAATAAAGATAAAATTAATATAAAACCCCCCATTAAGTATTTAAGTTTCAAACCCATGCCATCTCAAATAACATTTGTTTTGGGGAACTAAAGTTCAGGGTAAATGACTTTTTTTTTTTTACAAATTACCATCAAACTGCATAGGTTAAATCTTCCTTTTTAATATACATTTTACAAAAATTGATAGAAAAGCCAAGGTAATATGAACGACAAAACTGCAATACATAATCAGAGCCATATTTCTGTACAATACAGAGTCGAATTGGATATTGACAAAAATAGTGGATGAATCGATGGATCTCTATCTAGTGTCTCGCCTATAGGAGGACAGCCTCTCTCGAAGAAAGAGGGCTGTCACTCCCAGACTAGTTGTTCAATGGGCGCGTACTTCTACCTTTAATAGTTTTGTACTGCATTATTTGTTTTACCTCATAGACAATATGTCAAGTCACGTTGCACACCTTGGCTATTCTAGCATTTTTTCTTCGCCCCTGTATTAAAAATGAGATTTAATTTGTATAATTAAATAGCAATTTGTAAAGAAACATTTTTATTTATATTTGGTTTATTTAAAAAACATATATATATAGAGAGAGTTGGTATGGGTTTAAACTTTTTTTCTTTTTTTTATTGTTTTATTTCATTGTCCCAAGACCATTAGACAGTGCCAGGGTTGGGGAGCCCTGATACACCGCCTTACAATTTATCTTAAAATTAATATTCATACATGTGTAAACATACATACATATATACAGACATACACACACACATACGCATACACGCACGCACGTACACACTCATATTACATTCTATTTTGATATATGCAGGTACAAATCAAAATAAAATAGTACTTCCTTGTATGCACGCCTTATGATCCAGGACTTTTAGAAAAAGAAAACGAAAAAGGGGTAACAACGAGAGAAGAAGAAGAAGAGGAAGAAAACCTAAAGTTGATAGTGAGTAACGAAGGAGAATTAAACTGATGATAATAACAGGAACAGCAGTCGGGCCTGTGTTGGAATGGTATATGAACATGCAATTACAAAAAGTTTTTTCTTTGAGTAGATCGTTATATAAGTGTAATGGGTTTTTTTCTGTTTCTTTCACTATATAAAAAGGTCGAGCCATTGTGCCCATTCTTTATTAAACTTTTCACAGTTGCAGTTTTTGAAATAAATATATTTCTCAATTTCAAATTTGTTTTGCAAAACGTTTTGAACGGAAGCGAAAGTTAATTTTTTTTTCTTGCATTTTCGTACATTGTATATAATATTTAATGTTAATAATTAGCCAGTTAATTATATTAACGTTCTTTTTGTTAATAATACCAAACATAACAATATGTTTGTCAAAGTGGAGAACAATTTCTGTTTTGGACAAAACCCAGTCTTCTACAGCTTTCCATAAAGTATTAACCTGAGTGCATTCATAGAAAAGATGTTGTAGAGTTTCTGGGAAGGTATTACAGAATATACACATATTAGAATCTACATAATGAATCATATATAGAAAAGTGTTTGTTGCTAAAATCCGATGAAGGATTCGATACTGAAACCATAATAAAGTTGTATCGTTAATGCTTTGGAAAGGTAATTCGTAGTATTGTTCCCAATCACTTGAGTCAAAATTAAATCCTTTATTTCTATATTTTATCTGCGCTTTGGGGATTATGCGTTTATGGTTGAGTATGCAATACATGTCCGTACATCCCTGTTTACTTTTCAAAACAAGTCTTAACCTAAAAGGGAAAATTGGATTATTCACTTTTTTGAAACGTTTAATATCATCGCACAATTTAGTTTCTAATTCATTATTTTGTTTCTTTTTAAACGATGCATAAGATATTGTCTTACCTCTTATTTTAAAACTTAATAACATGTTTTTATTTGAATTTTAACTCTTCATTATGAAGTTAGATGCCAATTTATATGTTTCCCGTTGAAGGAAACGGACTATATACGGAGAGCACATTGTTATTATTCAACATAGAACATTCTAGTTTTCATTTTGGCTGTGCAGTTAAATTTCAATGTGATAAGTGGAGGGCTAGTTGAATTGGAGAAGGGCCAGTAAGATTTTCCTGCAACTGGCCCTGCTAGCGACCACGGTTTTTGTATTAATTTTCAACCCTGCAGACATATTTCTGAAATGGTCTACTTCCGTTTTATCGGTGTTTATTTGCATCCTATTTTGGAGACTCTACATACGTAAGCATGTAATAATACAGTTCAAATGAACTTCGTTTTCCGTGATGAGTACTCTATCGTCTGCACAGGCTAACACACAGACGTATGCCTGTAAATGCACACATTTTTGAAGATATTAATGAAGTATTCAGTTCGGGATCATTTTTTTTTTTTCTGCAGACAAGAAGTCTTCGGTCAGAGATTAATGATTATAACCTAGAGATTGGACAGGTGACCGGTCGCTCTAGCTCTAAAAAAAACAGGCTATTGAGTTTAATGTTAAGCTTGAAACGTCGTGTTTCTCGGCGATATATTTTTCAAAACAAATCATCAATTATCCATTGGGTAATTATGTTTTATATTTGAGTGTGCACTGCTTGACACAAGTAGCTTTTTGTTTGCACCGATCATATGATTCAATAGTTTTGCATCGTTCGTCATGGTGCACTTTTCAACTTGAAATGATATCATCAATTATCCACTATGCTGTTTTACTCTCAATTCTATGGTACTTGAAAAGCAAATCGATATATAATAATTGCAGAGAAAGTGTCTGTGTGTGTGTGTGAGAGAGAGAGAGAGAGAGAGAGAGAGAGAGAGAGAGAGAGAGAGAGAGAGAGAGAGAGAGAGAGAGAGAGAGAGAGAGAGAGAGAGAGAGAGAGAGAGAGAGAGAGAGAGAGAGAGAGAGAGAGAGAGAGAGAGAGAGCGAGAGAGAGAGAGAGATTATTACCAGAGTTGGGGGTTTTCGGTATCTTCAATATCATATATTAGGAATAAAAATTGTATTATTCGAGCCTCCTAATATACGATATTGACGACACCGAAACATACGATAATAATATGTGTTTATCATATAATTTCAAGCTTAAATCAACGTGTTTTTGTTAACTGTACAGGTAACTTTAATTCCAGTCCGCCATTATTATATATTCATATGATGTAAGAATATGTGACGCTGCCTTTTTGAAAGGAAATGACGTTAAGCTTGAAACGTCGTGTTTCTCAGCGATGCATTTTTCAAAACAAATCATCAATTATCCATTGGGTAATTGTTTTTTTTTATATTTCAGTGTACACTGCTCGACACAAGTAGCTGGGCGGGTTTTTTTTTGTGCGTGTTTGTTTGTTTTTTACACTTATCATATGATTTAATGGATTTGCGTCTTTCGTCATGGTGCATTTTTCAACTTTAAAGGATGTCATCAATTATCCACTATGCTGCTTTTTTCTCAATTCTATGGTACTTGAAAAAGAAATCGATACACAATAATTGCAGAGAGAGAGAGAGAGGAAGAGGGAGAGGGCGAGAGAGGAACAGGGAGAGAGAGAGAGAGAGAGAGAGAGAGAGAGAGAGAGAGAGAGAGAGAGAGAGAGAGAGGGGGGGGGGATATTAACAGAGTGTTTTTTGCGGTATCGTCAATATCATATATTAGGAATAAACAAATTGTATTATGCGAGCCTTCTAATATATGATGTTGTCGATACCGAAACACACGAGAGTAATATGTTTTCATCATATAATGTGTTTTTGTAAATTGTGCACGCAACTTTATTCCCAGTGCGCCATTATTACATATTCATATGACGTAAGAATATGTGACGCTGTCTTTTTGAAAAGGAATGACGTCAAACGTATAAAATAGTGCTTAACGGGGACAGCTTTCAGTGTAAAGTTTTGTTATTTTCTTTTGTGCGAATGCGAATAATTTGTACATGCTCATATACTACTAGAGTTTCGAGCATTTCCGTTCCGGGTCCTGTCTCTGGATAGCCAGGGGCTTGTCCCGGGACAGAAATAAAATAAGCGGACAATTTTGAAATTTACATCCAAAAATTAAATAGTGGGCCTCTAATATAATTAATAAAGAAAATTCTACTCATTAACTTTGGTCGCTAGATTAGATCGGGTGGTCAAAAAGAAATTAGATAAGATGGGGGGAGGGGGTAGAGTTGACAATGGGCAGAATTTTGAAAATAGCAATTAGTAAAAAAAAGTTAATAGAATAAAAAAAAAAAAAAAAAAAAAATTACAAGCCAAAAATAAAAAGAATTGACTGCTCGGTCGAATATTTATATAATTTGGAGCATTTTAGAAGGACAGTCCAAAAATAAATAAGAGAAAGAAGAGAAAGAAGAGAGGATCGGACTATTTATTAATATTAAAAAAAAGAAGTAATTTCGACATAAACTTTTGAACGAAGATCTAAAAGTTTAAAGTCCGATATATATGTCCACGTGAGTGGCCTCGTTAAGGCCGTCAGGTTGGTTTGTACTTCGGAGAGGCTGGAGATTCCCGGAGTGTCGGCAGTTGGTCTTTTCGCTGACGTAGTGTCTGAACTACACTGGAGTAGCCGGGGCCGCAGACTGCACTGATCATCTTGTGTATGGATCTGTTGTCGAGCTTGGCGAACAAGATGCACTGTCTGTAGGTCTGGTCCCTCCGGTGCGTGACGACTACTCCACGTATTCCACTAAAGATCTTGTTGTGTAGCTCGTAGCTGCTGCCGTCATCCAGTCCGCGTTGAGGTATCCTCCCCGAAGTCGTTGTGGATCCCGCGTGTCCCCCTGCATATACTGGTGCAGTTGGCGTCGAAGTCCGTTGATGGCAAGTACCCATTCGGCGTCGTCAGGGGGCGGGGCTACCGGCGGCGGCTTGGTCTTGGCTGGTTGGGTGGTCGGTGATGTTGCCTTCCGCTTCGCCGCCGCCGCAACAACATGTCCCTGTGCCGTCTCAACGGGAGCGGTCGGTATAATTGACCGCTGCACCGGAGTCGGCGTCCGAGGAGTGGAGGTCGGTGGTACAGCCCTTGGAGGCTGGCACATCGCAATGTCCAGGCTCGAATACGGCTGATCCGGGGATGCAGGCGCCGATGGCGATCGCGTCCTCTCCGACGAACTCGGTAGGGGCGGCGACGCAGAAGGGACCGCCGCTGGCGGGTGAGCCACCAGCTTTGTCCCCACCTGAGCCGTGCCTGGCACGGGTTTCTTCTTCCTCCTTCCTCTTCCAGTCCCTCCGTTCCTCTTCTTTGGAGGCAGGTCACCGTATACCAAAGACACGGTCGCCCGTGTCCCGGTATAGGTAACCCGGAACTCCAGTAGAGCCCCAAAGCTGGCTATCAGTCCCCCCCAGTGGGGGGGGGGGGGGGGGGGGGGGTGGGGGAGGGTAACTCGAGAGCGCACGTAGACACGTCTAGTCGCATCGCGAAAACAGTTGGGAGTGTTTTCTTTTGTGGGTTTTTTTGTTGAGATTAATTTTTCGTTCGATATTTATTTGTTTAGAATGAATGAATGTTCAACGACAGCCAGCACGACAAATATATCGGCTATTGGGTGTCAAATGTATTTGTTTAAAAACCTGTTACTTATTTTGAACGACAAATCTGTAATACATAATCAGTCATATCTCTGTATTTTGCAGATAAATGATTAGGATATTGGTAAAAATAATCGACGATTCGATGGATCTTTATCTGGTGCCTAGCCTATAGGAGGACAGCCACTATCCAAGAAATTCTTTACTGGACATTTCATCAATCTTGCATGGCCACAAAGTGTATGCTATCCTTTTTTTCCTCGCCACAAAGAGGGCTGCCACACCCAGACTACTTGTTTAATGGACGCGTAGTTCTACCTTTAATATTTTCATTTATATTTGATTTCTTTTTCAATTTTTTTTTATTTGACTTGGTATGAACCGGCCTCGGTGGCGTCGTGGTTAGGCTATATTACATAATTGGGTTTTTTCATAATATATGATATTCCCGATACCGAAACGCACGAGAGTAATACGTTTTTTATCATATAATCTTAAGGTTAATACGTGTTTTTGTACAGTATATACACAACTTTAATTCCAGTCTGCCATTATTAGATATTCATATGACATAAGAATATGTGATGCGGTGTCTTTTTGAATGGAAATAACGTCAAGCTAAATGATGTCATTGCGTATGTACTTAAATAGAAACAACTAGAGCTTAACGTTTTTTGTTGCTGTTTTTTCGGAACGCTGGACAGCTTTCAGTGTAAAGCTTTGTAAACCCACACAGGTACGTACGTGCACACACACACACACACACACACACACACACACACACACACACACACACACACACACACACACACACACACAACCACACATATACACACACACACACACAAACACACACGTGGGACATAAAATATACATATTTAGGCTAGTGTCCGTTTGCGTCAATAGAGAACGGATCAATTGATATCTAACTTTTGAATGAATAAAATAAAATTCACATAAAAAAAATTAATTTATTAAGTTTTATACCCATGCCATCTCAAGTGACATTTGCGTTGGAGAACAAAAGTTCAGGGTAAATACAAAACAAATCGTTACAAATTACCATTAAACTGCATAGGTTAAGTCTTCTTTTTTAATGTAGATTTTAAAGCAGTTGATAGAAAATCCATGGTAATATGAACGACAAAACTGCAATACATAATCAGTCATATCTCTGTACAATACAGAGTCAAATTGGGATAAAACAAAAATAGTGGATGATTCGATGGATCTCTGTCTAGTGCCTCGCCTATAGGAGGACGGCCACTCTCGAAGACATCCTTTACTGGATATCTCCTCACTCTTGCCTGGCCACAAATTGTATGCCAACCCTCTTGCATCGCCACAAAGAGGGCTGCCACTCCCAGATTAGTTGTTTAAAGCACGCGTATTTCTACTTTTAATCTGTTTGTACTGCATTATATTTTATTTCATAGACGTGTCAAGCCAAGTTGCATGCCTTGGCTATTCTGGCAATTAGTCTTCACCTCTGTATTAAAAATGAAATTTAATCTGTATAATTTAATGGTAATCCGTAAAGAAGCTTTTTATTTATATTTGATTTCTTTTTCAAAAAATGTTATTTGAGTTGGTATGGGTTTAAAACTTAATAACATGTTTTTTATATGAATTTTAACTCTTCATTTTGAAAATCCAAAATTGCTGAACATCATTTTTTTATTTTATTCGGGAACCATTTGACCAATAGCATCATATGTCGATATTATGACTTATTTGTTTGTACAATTATATACAATTTGCAGTTTTATTTTATAGTAATAATTTTCAAACATGCTAACTAAACTTATCAACAATCTTTTTATTCAGCCATTAGTGAACCCAATATCGGGCAGTATTAAAAACGGATCACTTGTCTAAGTGTTGTATATCTGAAGATTTACAGTTTTGATTTACAGTTTGAAAAACTACCGACACCTTTGTTCGCACCAACATTTAGAAAATGTCATCTTATATTTTCATGAAATCCACACCCTAGATATTAATTTCAACCACAGCGACAAATGTTATACTTCCGGTCCCAGTTATTAAAAAACTAAGTCTCTTGCTCTGCTGCAGGACCATGTGCAATATATATATATATATATATATATATATATATATATTTTTTAATTTAATTTATTCTCTCTCTCTCTCTCTCTCTCTCTCTCTCTCTCTCTCTCTCTCTCTCTCTCTCTCTCTCTCTCTCTCTCTCTCTCTCTCTCTCTCTCTCTCTCTCTCTCTCTCTTTCTTTCTCTGTGCGTTTATGTGTGAGTGTGTGGGCGGTGAAGGGTATGTGTGTGTGCCCAGACAAGCCATTAATGTACAAATACCCAGACTGCCTGTCGAGACTAAATATTAACGCAAGCAGGCGAGGGAGCGACCTGACCTATGACCGCTTTAATTGTAAAATTAAAAACATGTTATACGGTTAGTTAAAAAAAGAATCAAGCAATTCATATATATATATATATATATATATATATATATATATATATATATATATATATATATATATATATATATTTTTTTTTTTTTTTTTTTTTTTTTTTTTTTTTAAATTAATAATACATTAAAGATGTCTGTAATACAAATATATGTTAATAAAAGATATATATAAACATAATATATACATAAGCATAAAACGAAGGCCTAGTTGGAAAGGGATTCTGCCAGGAATACCCCTTCTCAACAAATTTGGAAGCTAGTTAGAACAAATCTAAAATAATTATAGAAACTATATATATAAAAAAGACAATCACAACACAAATAAGTATCTGCCAGGAGACCACAAACAAATACAAACTAAACACACTAAAGCACAGCATAAAACACACGTTAATACACAAAGCATTAATACAAGCTGTCTAAAAAGAGACAAGATATACCTTCCATAGCTCACACTGGACTAAAAGGAAGAAACAAATCATGCCAATAAGACAAAAGGTTTACCAATATCCAAAGTATACCTAAAAATCAAAGAGAAATAAAAATTAACTTAGAAAGATTCCTAGAAAAGAATAAGAGGGTCGCTACTGAAAAAAAAAGAGAATATGACATTAATCCGCAAGTCCCGTCTAACCTCCAGGACCGCCCTGACAGAGGCTGGGCCCAGTGTGTCGGAATCATCCGGATCACAGTCTCTTCCCTAATTCCTTCGCAACAAATCAATACATTTAAATAACAACATTAGAATCAGTAACATATTCCCCCAGGGGAATTAATACCTTATTTAAATTATGTTTGTTGGGATTTAATACGTTATTTATGTTAAAGGCCAGACCCAGGTTTAAACGTTTAGTTCTAAAAATAGTTCTTATATTAGTATGGGTTTTTTTACAGTTAAATAAATAATGATTCACATTATCTAAAACATTACAATGCAGACAATTAGGAGATTTAACTAATCTGGTTTTAATTTAGAACCTCAAGGCCTGAAACAACTCCAAGACGTAATCTAGTTAGGATTTTAGTTAAATAAATGTTTTTAGAAGTAGGGCCTGCTGTAGTAACTTTAGATTTAAGATTGACGTGTCATTTATTATTATTAATTGACAAATCCGCCTGCCAAAGTTTAAGTATCTCAACATTCGCCATGGACATGATTTCAGTATAGTTGTAACCAAGTACACAGCCAATATTGAGATCATTTAGTGATTGTTTTGCATTGGCATCCGCGTGCTCATTACCAATGATTCCAACGTGGGCAGGCACCCATTACATACTGATGGGGGAGAGATACCGAGTTCAGCTTGAATATTAGCTGTCGGAGTTGTCAGACAGGCTTTAGAAATGATTCTTAGAGCTTTATTTTGGACAAGATCTAAATAATTTAATATATTGGGGTCAGCACAACAGAAGGCCTGGGCTCCATACTGGAGCTTAGAAACTATGAAGGCATTATAGAGCATTATAAGCGTTTTTCTATCTGCACCCCAGTTGGTTCCAGACATAATTCTAAGGATATTTATATAAGACCCACTATGTGCCACCATATCATCTATGTGGTATTTAAAAGTGAGAGCCTGGTCAAAAATTATTCCTAGAAATCTAACTTTATTAACATGTTTTAAATGTTTATTGTTTAGAATTAAATTAAGCCTATAGCTCGAACCTCTAGATTTGTGCTTGAAAAAGATACAAACCGTTTTGGTTTCAGAAAGCTTGATTCCACAAGAATCGGACCATTTAACAAGTTTATCAATATCAGATTGGATTGCTTTTTTTAAATGTTAAAATCCATACCTGAACGCCAAAAAGCAGTATACTCTGCAAATAGTCCGATACTAAATTTTGCACTTTTATATTTGATATTATCAGTCATTGCTTCTGCCAGCTCTGTAATAAATATGCTGAATAAAGTTGGGGCAATGACTGAGCCTTGTGGAATACCATTTTCTAGATTAGTAAGTGGAGAGAACCCATTAACATTAACCTTAAAAATTGTATGAGAGATAAATTTATCTATAAAGTTAAATAAGTTACCTTTAATACCCATTTTGTATACTTTTTCAAGCAATCCATGGCGCCAAACCATATCATAGTTTTTTTCTATGCCAACAAAGACTGCTGCTACCTTATGCCTTTTAGAAAATGCTCTATTAATCTCAGATTGCAACCGAACAAGATGATCTATAGTAGAATGATTTTTTTCTAAACCCACTTTGAAACTTACTTATTAGCCCATGGTTTTCTAGATAAAGCGTTAGTCTATTGTTGACCATAGCCTCCATGGTCTTGCAGACATTAGAGGTCATGGATATAGGCCTATAAGTATTCGGGTTACTACTATATTTACATTGTTTATGTAGGCTGAAGACAGTGGCCACTTTCCAGCTTAGTGGCTTGTACCCCTGGCTCCATATAAGATTAAACAATTCTAAGAAAACATCCAAGATCTCATCAGGCATATGTTTGAAAAAAACATAGCTAAAATTGTCGGGCCCGGTAGTGGTGCCTTTTTTGCGAATGAAACCCTGGATGAATTCTTGTTTAGTGAATTTAACATTAATGTCTAATCCTTTCGGATTAAATTTAGCATCTAAAGGAACTTTATTATTTTCTTTATCCTTCCTACTTTTTGAAAATTCCTTTGAAAAATTATTATTACTTGAGTTATTAGCAAATGTTTTCGCAAATATATGGGCTTTTTGTTGATTGGTTCTATAGTCTTTATTATTAGCTAAGGGAATTGGATTAGAAATCTTTTTTCGCTTGTATACTTTTAATTTTAGACCAGACCTCCTTACTGTTAGTATCTTGGGAGATGGGAGATCAGAAATGTTGCCAAGATTGTATTTTTTGCAGCTACTATTGCTTGTGTAACTAAACATTTGCTATGTTTATAGTTAGAAATGTTTTCTATCGAGTTATGCTTTTTCATTATAGTTCTATGTTTATTTCGTTGTTTTCATGTAGATCGATTTTAGTTAGCTTAGTATAAGTTATATTTTCCTTAACAAAAAAGGCTAGGCCACCTCTAGTGGTTGGATTAGTGTCAGAAAATAATGCAGTAAAACCCTTAATATTAAACGGATATAGGGTTTCTTTAAGTGTTTATCTGTTATCCAAGTTTCTTGGACACATATGACATCTATTTTAGGATTGTTTAAAACATATAGTTTAAGTTCGTCACCGTGGTTCTGAGATTTGAGTCCCTTGGTGTTCCATTGTAAAATGATGAGACCCTGATCAACAACATTTATTAGTTTAGGTTTTAAGCCAACACCACCATTGATATTATCAGTCCTAGAGCTGTCTCCCATAACTTGGTTATGAAGCAGTTCTAGTATGGCAATAAGTCAATGGATAGTATTTAGTCTATTGAAACGTTATTATCAGTCCTAGAGCTGTCTCCCATAACTTGGTTATGAAGCAGTTCTATTATGGCAATAAGTCAATGGATAGTATTTAGTCTATTAAAACGTTATTATCAGTCCTAGAGCTGTCTCCCATAACTTGGTTATGAAGCAGTTCTATTATATTATGGCAATAAGTCAATGGATAGTATTTAGTCTATTGAAACGTTATTATTAGTCCTAGAGCTGTCTCCCATAACTTGGTTATGAAGCAGTTCTATTATGGCAATAAGTCAATGGATAGTATTTAGTCTATTGAAACGTTATTATTAGTCCCAGAGCTGTCTCCCATAACTTGGTCTTGAAGCAGTTCTATTATGGCAATAAGTCAATGGATAGTATTTACTCTATTGAAACGTTATTATTAGTCCTAGAGCTGTCTCCCATAACTTGGTTATGAAGCAGTTCTAGTATGGCAATAAGTCAATGGATAGTATTTAGTCTATTGAAACGTTATTATCAGTCCTAGAGCTGTCTCCCATAACTTGGTTATGAAGCAGTTCTATTATGGCAATAAGTCAATGGATAGTATTTAGTCTATTGAAACGTTATTATCAGTCCTAGAGCTGTCTCCCATAACTTGGTTATGAAGCAGTTCTATTATGGCAATAAGTCAATGGATAGTATTTAGTCTATTGAAACGTTATTATTAGTCCTAGAGCTGTCTCCCATAACTTGGTTATGAAGCAGTTCTATTATGGCAATAAGTCAATGGATAGTATTTAGTCTATTGAAACGTTATTATTAGTCCTAGAGCTGTCTCCCATAACTTGGTCTTGAAGCAGTTCTATTATGGCAATAAGTCAATGGATAGTATTTACTCTATTGAAACGTTATTGTTAGTCCTAGAGCTGTCTCCCATAACTTGGTTATGAAGCAGTTCTAGTATGGCAATAAGTCAATGGATAGTATTTAGTCTATTGAAACGTTATTATCAGTCCTAGAGCTGTCTCCCATAACTTGGTTATGAAGCAGTTCTAGTATGGCAATAAGTCAATGGATAGCATTTAGTCTATTGAAACGTTATTATCAGTCCTAGAGCTGTCTCCCATAACTTGGTTATGAAGCAGTTCTATTATGGCAATAAGTCAATGGATAGTATTTAGTCTATTGAAACGTTATTATCAGTCCTAGAGCTGTCTCCCATAACTTGGTTATGAAGCAGTTCTATTATGGCAATAAGTCAATGGATAGTATTTAGTCTATTGAAACGTTATTATCAGTCCTAGAGCTGTCTCCCATAACTTGGTCTTGAAGCAGTTCTATTATGGCAATAAGTCAATGGATAGTATTTACTCTATTGAAACGTTATTATTAGTCCTAGAGCTGTCTCCCATAACTTGGTCTTGAAGCAGTTCTAGTATGGCAATAAATCAATGTATAGTATTTAGTCTATTGAAACGTTATTATCAGTCCTAGAGCTGTCTCCCATAACTTGGTTTTGAAGCACTTCTAGTATGGCAATAAGTCAATGGATAGTATTTAGTCTATTGAAACGTTATTATTAGTAGGGCCACCACTGACAGATACGATGTTGCCATCCCAGATGGAGCCGCCAGTACAGGGTATTGTATACCATTGACAGGGCCTATTAACAATATCCTGCTGGCTGATATCAATACCCAAAGCACTTGTCAAGACCCTGCAGGCCCGTCCAGTGGCCTCATCCACTTGGGGACTGGTGGGCGTTTCTACTGCTTCACCATTAATGCCACCATTGATATAGAGACCACTCAACAGGCGAACAAGATCAACGGCGGTAATCGGGAGGCTTGGATTGACTGCTCTGGGAAATTTAGAGTTAGTCACTCCAACATTGTTTTTAACTACGTTGGAGTACAGTCCTCCCTTTCCAGGGGTAATTGGTTTTTCTGGTGAAAGTCTTGGTTGGAATGGGAATTTAGTCGGATTATTATCAGGTTTCTGCTTATTTTTAGTTAGTGCGAGAAGAGCTCTCTTGTACTCTGGACAGCTTTTGTCATGAGTATAGTGTGGGCCGCGACAGTTGGCACAATAGATCTCTTCTCGAACCTGTTGGTGGCCCAGTCTTTTAGGGTGCTTCCTACCACACCGACAACAGGTATGCGACTTATGTGTAGCCGTGCACCTCTTGGCAGTGTGGCGCCAACGTTGACAGCTTGAGCACTTCACCGGTTTGATAATATACGGGAAGAGCTCAAAGTTGTCATCGTTGTAACAGATGGTTTCTTCTTGGAAGTTTCGTGAAGCAGGATGTCCATGTACTGATTGCTCCAGACTACAACATTCTTAATGTTGAGTGGAGGATTTTCAATTCGCAGTTTAGTCAGTAGCTCAGCACCTGAACAGGCTACGTTTTTACAATAAATATGTGAGGATTAATTGTATTTGTAGCTTTAGTGTTTTTAACTTGGCAAGATCAACAGTGGCACCTACTGGGCCCTGACTGAATTTAGTAGATTTTGTTTTTCCAATTGGTACTGCTACATAAAAAAGACGTATTCGAAATTTTGACTTGAATGTGTTTTTTGGTAGTCGTTTCAAGTTCTGATTTAGTTGTCAGGGTTGGGAATTCTTCCTCTATGTCTTTAGTAGCCTGAGTTTTTTGAAAGTTTGGTTGGGCATTAGTTGAGGGTAATCTAATGCTTTTTCTACTTTTCTTGTGATTGCCAGTTGATTCACTGCTTTGAGTTTTCAAAGAATCCTGTTTGGTTGCTGTGTTTAGGTTAAAATTTAGGGAAACCATCTTCATCGGAGTCCAAAGAGAAACCAGGAGCACGACCGGCAGCCGCAATGTGCCTCCCGGGGGCCCTGCCACTACGTGGATCCGATTTAGCACGTAGATCAGCCCAAAATTTAGTATTAGCTTTTTGGATTAATGGAACTGCCCCTTGGTGGCCATTACATGTCTCCTCTGGAACCGTCACTGGACCGCTAACAGTATTTGGATCGACAATTACATCAAGCTGCATATGGGAGTCTCCCCCAACTCCCGCAAGGTCATTGCCATCAGATGTGACAATAATAGTGCGAGTGCGAATAATTTGTACATGCTCATATACCATTAGAATTTTGAGCATGTCCGTCCCGAGGCCTGTCTCTGGATAGCCAGGGGTTTGTCCCGGGAAAGAAAAAAAATTAAGCGGAAGATTTCGAAATTTCCATCCAAAAATGAAATAGTGGGCCTTTAAAATTGTGATGAGCATCTCTAATATAATTAATAAAGAAAATTCTACTCATTAAATTTGGTCGCTAGATTAGATCGGGTGGTTAAAAAGAAATTAGATAAGATGGAGGGGGGTGGTAGAGTTGAAAATGGGCAGAATGTTTGCAAAAAAGAAGAAACAAAAAGAAGTTACAAGCCAAAAATATAAATAATTGACTGCTCGGTCGAATATTTATATAATTTGGAGCATTTTAGAAGGACAGTCCAAAAATAAATAAGAGAAAGAAGAGAGGATCGGACTATTTAATAATATTAAAAAAATAAAGTAATTTCGACATACACTTTTGAACGAAGTTCTAAAATTTTAAAGTCCGATCTATATGGTCACGTGAGTGGCCTCGTTAAGGCCGTTAGGGTGCACAACTTGTAGGGACGAGATGGGTTGCATCACGTGTAGAAAACCCTAGATTGTCAGTCAATAGACGCTGAAGGGTAGTGGTGTGCTGAAATACAGATCTTGAGAAGCCGGATCCGTCTGAACGAGAGAGAGAATCAGACTAGGGTATAGTCCAGTCGTCATAGGTTGGTATAGTGGTGCGGACGGGCCCGACTCCGGAGGATACGAGATGGTATCACAATAAAACAAAGTAAAGTCTAGAAAAGAGTAGTAGGGGCCTACCCCGCTTCCTATTTCTTGTTAGAGTGGGGCGGTCAATCTTCCAGTGTTGCTAGGACAGGCTCAGACATGTAGAGACTAAACGCGAACAACCGTGGCGTTCTGCAGAATGGCCGTCATACGAGTCACGAAAAAAGAAAGTCAACATAGTCAGAAAGAGAAATGACGTGGAGGCAAGGAATCTCGCTAAAAAAGAATCCAACCTGGTGGTGCAGACTGTCGAAACGAGAAGCGTTCCAGCGTTCAATCAGTCCCAATTGCTGCATACACCCCAGTAGAAAACTTCACATCGCTGATAAAAACAACAAAAGTGAAGGATCCGCAAGTCAGCCGCGAAAGCACGTGCAGTGTGCACAAACACATCTTACTGCGACGAGCTCCAGACTGGGAATGACAATAGCAGTGTTATTAAGACCACTGCGGACGTGATCGTAGCCCGAACTGGAAGACGTATTTTCGATCCTTATTTCAACTCCTTTTTGATTTTTATGAAACTGTTTTAACTTAACATGGATATTTTGGCACTGTGCTATGTGTTGCACTATTTTCGAGTCCAGCTCGTCTTCCGAGTAGGTAGGGGTGAATGGGCAGGACTGAATTAAGTACAAACATTCTTGTTGTAGGGTAGTGATAGCACCACACGTAATCAAAATATCCCTATTGCTGTCTGGGTCTGGCCTGAGTGTTAGAAATGAACCGATAATTTTTAGTGCAGTTTCACTGCCTTTGATAAAAGTATCACCGTTTTGCAGTTGGGAATAGAAAAATACTTCGTTTTTAATTTGAGGTTGTTGAAGTTTTTGGATTTCTGACATAGAGCTTTGTAAAAACAAAAGCTCGTAATTGGAGGGAATTGCATTATCAAACCAGACTTGTCTGATATCTGGTATACGAGAGTTTGGTTTACTCTTTTTCGATTTTTTAGGAGTGGAGTTCTCCAGAGAATCCTGATCAAAATCTATGCTACTTTCCGATAGATTCTCCTGCAAACTCCACCTGTTAGAAGTAGGTATATCAGGATTTAGGCAGTCCCTATCGTCCTCTCGGGAAATGTTACTGTAGTACACGTGTATTTTAAGCATATAGGTTTTATGTAATTAATGTTTAATTTCAGGTTCTTAGAGGAGTATGGACCTTTAAGTATGGTATTTAGTATGTATTTCATTAATGTTTATTTTCAGGCTGTAACAACTACAGGTTGAACAACATATCACTATAATTAACATTTTATCACCTTTTTCTAGTATTGCCCTGTACCTGTGATATGCTGGTCAACCACGCGTGACCACATCAGTGCAGTCAGTGTGAGCTCTGTTGGTAGCCATAGCTACAATACAAACACCCAAGCTATCTTTAAACTTTGACCCTTGTCTCTTTCTCTCCCATTGGATAATTAACACTCACCTGTAACTGCATGCTTTCTTTGGACTGACCAGACAGGACAGAAGTATTTAGTATTTGGAGAAACAAGTTCAGATCAGAGAGAAATAGTAGAAGTTTAATTTAAAGGTTAGTATTAATTTGTTATAGAAGATAAACTTAAATAATAATAGTAAATGCCTAATTTTCTATTCCTGGTAATGATTAATGAATAATTTAACATATAATATTTAATAATAAATCTGCCTTTTAATTATTATGGATTACAGGGCGTGACATAATGAATGTCAGCCATCTTTGTTTTCTGCTGTCAAAACTATATATTTTATGATTTAAGTGAAGTTTCTGTTTTAGTTGTTAGCTTATCTGAGTTAATAATTTAGCTACGTTTAATCAATTGTTTTTATGACGAACTACACCAAAACATTAGTTTTGGAATGAATTAGTTTAAATGTTTTATTTCTGAATGTATAATAGATATATGGAAACCATATACTAAACAATTGATATTATGAATTTATTTTTATGCAGGTTTCCCCAGTTGTTATGGAATATATCAACACAATGCCTACGTGTAATTCATATGATATGTTAAGCTACAGGTTAAGTCTAATATTTATATATTTGTAATTTTAAATATACTCTTGTAATTTATATCCTTTCTTTCATAAACTCATTAATGATAAAGCTAAGTATATCTCTTTATTACGTCAAATAATAATTATAATTACAATCATTTAAATAACCATATTTACTATAAATTATCTCCCCTTTGCTATAATCAATGATTATAATTGGTGGTCACGAAATGATTATTATATATATATATATACATGTATGTTAACATGATTAATAATCATGATGACAGTATTTAGGATAAAGAGGATGATGATTCATAATCATCAGAATGATAATTAATGCTTAATGACGGTTTTCTATGATTTGCAATGTATTTCATTAATATATGCCTGAATATTTGTTTTACCTCGACATGGATATATTTGTATTCCATATTGTTAACGTTTGTGTTTTTAATCCTTGCAGGGTGTGTCTTGTGTATTATGTTTACATGAATAAAAGATGATGCCCTAACCCGTAGCTGGTGTTGTGAACTTTGTTGAACCTAGCTTCACGCACAAAATACCAACTGCTACATTACCATCATGTTAACTGGAGTTGAATGAAACATTAGGTATGCCTTTACCTTTTTTTTCCTTTTGGACAAAAGAACCGGTTTTTTTTTATAGAGGATGATCGAGTTTACTCTTTGGTGTATCGGTTATTTTATCAATGAACACAGTTGGTTTAATCATTTTATTAGCTTATGTGTTGTTTACCTCTTGTGGTCTTCTTGCTGTGTAACTTTCATTAAGCACATCAACATCCTCGTCTATGGTCGGGTCAGTTGGATTGGGAAAAAGTGCGCGATCCGGTGGGGCGCCAGCGGTTCTGACTACCTCATCGAATACTATCGGTTTGGCATTACTAGTTACAACGTCGACGACTAAACCACTAGCTATCGTTGGTATCTTTACCTCTAATGGTTGGAACGGGATACTAGAATCAATGACGTCGGTGGACTCAACAATAGTAGCTAGGTTATATGTATCATTCAGTGATATGTTGGAGCCGATCACCAAATTATCTTGAAAGGCCGTTGTTTCAGCGTCTAACTTACATGGGTCCTCCAACTGTATGCTATTAGCAGAGTGGCATCCCCGGGTCAAGGCAGACGAACGCTGGGGTCTCTTTATCGTTGGGAGGCTGGACTCTGTTGAGCTGTCCAGTTCTCCCGACTCTTTAGTAACATTGATAAAAGAGCTATTGTCCACACGACTTTCAATGATTAATCTATCTACTAGTGACTCGTCTGACAAAGATTCATTGGGGGTGGGGATCATGTTTGAAATAGATGATTGAATATCTCTATTGCCCTATGACAAGAAGACATTTCTACCATTACTAACCGCCTGGGCCATGACTATATCGTACACAAAGTTGGCACTTCGGTATCAATACAGGTCAAAATTAACCTAACAAGCGTGTTGGAATGGGAAATAAATGTAAAGAATATAGTTAATACTAAATAAAACCTCTGTTTTACCGGTACTAACAAATGTTTAATGTAATAGGTAATATAAGGCCACTACAGACCTAAACACAAATATTAAATAACGTAAAACGAAGTTGGAATGGAATAAAGACAGTCCGGCAGTGATAGCTGGCACTAATAAACACAACCAGAAACTCAATATTTTAGTTTAAAGTTAACAAAAGGACTTACAAAATAACACAAAGGAATTGTAGCTCCACGCGGTAAGACGTGTTTGTTTCACAGGTGCACACAGCACGTGCTTTTGAGTGCTGGGATGTATGCGGCCATTGGAACTGATTGAACGCTGGAACGCTTCTCGTTTCGACAGTCTGCACCACCAGGTTGGATTTTTTTTTTTAGCAATATTTCTCGCCTCCGCGTCATTTCTCCGTCTGACTATGTTGACCTGTTTTTTCGTGACTCGTATGACGGCCATTCTGCAGTACGCCACGGTTGTTCGCGTTTAGTCTCTACATGTCCGAGCCAGTCCTAGCAGCACTGGAAGATTGAACGCCCCACTCTAAGAAGAAATAGGACGTGGGGTCGGCCCCTACTACTCTTTTCTAGACTTTACTTTGCTTTATAGTGATACCATATCGTATCCTCCGGATTCGGGCCCGTCTGCACCACTATACCAACCCATGACGACTGGACTATACCCTAGTTTGATACTCTCTCATTCAGACGGATCCGGCTTCTCAAGATTTGTATTTCAGCATAGCACTACACCTTCAACGTCTATCGACTGTCAATCTAGGGGTTTTCTTGACGGGATGCAACCCATCTCGTCCCTATAAGCTGTGCACCCAAACGGCCTTAATGAGGCCACTCACGTAGACATATCGATCGGACTTTAAACTTTTAGATCTGCGTTCAAAAGTTTATGTCGAAATTACTCTCTTTTTTATTATTAAATAGTTTGATCCTCTCTTCTTTCTCTTATTTAGTTTCGGACTGCCCTTCTAAAATGCTCCCAATTATATAAATATTCGGCCGACAATGTCAGTATTTTCATAACCCCATATTTCGCATCCATATAAAATAATCGGAAGTACAATTGAGTCAAATAGTTTTAGTTTACATTCCACTGAAAAGTTGTTATCTTTAGATTTTTAATAGAATAAAGTACATTGCTTTTATCGCCTTTTGTTTTAGTATTGTTTTGGTTATATTAAATTTTTCCATTTGTTACAATACTTGGAAAATACATTTAGTGATTGCTGTAAGTCAGAGGCATCAGTTGCGAGAAGCGCGGTATCGTCAGCATATAATAGGCATAGGAAGTGCAGAGTCAGATCACAAAAAGTTTCCATACCATCTGTTTCTAAGGATACTCCATTACAATTTTGAAATTTAAAAACGTTTTCTAGATCATTTAAATAGAGAGAGAATAGGACTGGTGACAAATTTTCTCCTTGACGGACTCCGATGTTGCAAGGGAACTGTTCTGAGGTTCCATTGACTGTACAAATACATGATTTTGTTCCTTGGTACATTTGATTTATAATTTTAAAGAATTTTCCATTTATGTTATAGTCTAATAGTTTTTGCCACAGACATGTTCTAGAAATTAAATCGAACGCCTTTTGGAAGTCAACAAAAACACAGAATAGTTTCTTTTTTCTTTTCTTTAAAATTTCTATCAGTGAATGTATATTAAATAGATGGTCTGTGGTGGAATAACCTTGTCGAAAAGCAGTTTGGGTTTCGGGCAATATGTCGTTTTCTTCAATAAATTTGTCCAATCGGTTATTTAAAATTGTTGTAAATAGTTTCGAAATGCAACATAGTAACGCTATTGGTCTGTAGTTTTCTGGTAATAAGCGACTGCCGTTATTTTTGAAAATGGGTTTACAACTCCAATTAGCCATTCGCTAGGATAAACTCCGTTTTCCAGGATTGTGTTGAACATATGTACATAGATTGGCAACATCATGTCCACAGTCGTTTTAACATATTCATTGATAATGTTATCAATTCCTGGTGCCTTTCCATTTTTCAACTGTTTTATAGCCTTTATTATTTCTCCTTCTTCTATCCTTTGATTTAAAACATTTTCTCCGTCTAAGTCTATACTATCTACATTTATTTTTATTTCATTGTCATCTGTTTCGCCTTTGTTTATATTTTTGAACAATATATACAAATCATCTAGAGGTGGTAAGTTGTTTTCTTCGTTTGGTCGTTTGAGTAGTTTATAGAAGGCTTTAGGGTCGGTTGTTCTTAGTTGACGCATTTGGTTTTCTATATTACATTTTTGGACTGACTGTTCTCTCAAAAGACACTTTTTGTATGATTTATCTGCATTTATTAGTCTTATCTTATTTTCTACAGTTGTATACAAGTTATAAGTTTCTTTTGGCTTCATGGTACTTTCCGCGTAAGGTCGATTCGGCTGCATCTAAAAATAGATTGTTCAACTTCTCTGTTGCTTTATCGACACGTGCTTGGACGTCAACAGACTGATTACCAAGAATTGTTAATATGTTTGCAAATGAGTCCCCATTGATTTTATTTTTGAATTCAGTAGATTTTTCTGGTTTCTATTTACCTGGCTTCTTTTTTGTAGGAGGTGTTATAATTCCAACTGTATCATTATCGCAGGTGTGGGTTTTTTATGTATATGCTCAGTATTAGGCCGCAGTGAACATCTGAGAAAAGTGGGTCAAATGCACACACTTTAAAAACATTTGTTATTTTAAATATATGATGAGTGGCAATGACATAATCTACAACACCACTGTCTTTGCAAGTAACTTTTCCCACATGTTTATCATCACCCAATCTGCCATTCAATATATATAGATTGTGTGACTGACATAAATTCAGTAGTTTAATACCATGACTATTTACTTTGCCTGACTCCTGGCTTGATCTCTCTATAGGTACATTATATGATTGTAATTTAAATATGCTATTAAAACAATCCAACAAGTCATTTTCTATATTATTTAGCATGCCTGTGTCTGTGTCAATTATAGTGTAATCAGGAAAACATTTTGTTCTAGCATTAAAATCACCTAGTAGTAGTAATGGGCTATTTTTTTTTCTGTGTAGTTGGTAATTGCATTTTCTATGATGTCAAATGTATTTTCTTTATAGTATGGAGATCCCATAGGGGGAATGTATACCACGCCAACTATTAGTTTTTCGCAAAATCCTGTTATTTCTTCTCGTATGCTAAGCCAAGACACATATTCAGAATTATTTGTAACATTGAAATCTATGATATTAAACAATTCATTTTTTTATACCGATGGCAATTCCACCAGATGGATGCAATTTTTTCTTCCTATTATTCAAAAAGAGAGTATAACCTGGGAGTAATGTAGATAGACTGTCACATTCACTGATAAAGTAATGTAAATTAATGCATGAACGGTTTTTTCGTTCTTAATTTTTGATCCGGAGTCCGGAGTAGACAGAATACGGATTAGGCACTTTCGGTATATATATATATATATATATATATATATATATATATATATATATATATATATATATATATATATATATATGTATATGTATATATGTATGTATATGTATACCTGTAAGTTTATGTGTATGTGTATGTGTGCGTGTGCGTGTGCGTGTGCGTGTGTGTGTGTGTGTGTTTTGTTTATATTATTTAACTCCAAAGAAACTGGTGTCTTTAGAACACTTTCTATTGTTATGTAGTTTCATTATGAACTTTAAAAGTGGTCATGTTTATGTGTAAACCATTTTAACAGGTGAAAGTAGTTCTACATCATCGGTATGTAATTTGTATGTTAATAATAATAATAATAATATTATTATTATTATTATTATTATATTTTTTTTTTTTTTTTTTTTTTTTTTTTTTTTTTTTTTTTTTAAATACAATTGTATTAAGCCAAAACACATTTGATAGTGACAGGGCTGGGACCATGATATCACTATTTTACAATAATGCTATGAGCCAAGTGCACACACACACACACACACACACACACACACACACACACACACACACACACATCCAACATCCAATATCCAATTAAAAAAACAAAACAAAAACAACAACAACAAAACAACAACAACAACATCCCAGAATGTCTGAACAATGGCGCATTTCCAAAAGAAATGTTCTCTTTATTATCTAATTTCATGACAAAAAGAGCAAAAGCCGCAGCATATGCCCATCTTTCACAAACACCCTGTACTACCATTCTTATAACTATGGTTTATCAGTTGGTGTCATCACAAGACTAAATACTTTTATCAGATGGTGCATATAAAAGATCCCTTGCTACTCATGGGATGATGTAGCAGGTTTCCTCTCTAGGACTATATATCAGATTACCAAATGTTTGATGATTAATAAATTAACGTACTCTAATGGCGTACTCTAAGCACAACACACAAACGTTAACTAAATATCTACAATACTACTTTAAGACTGATTCAGTCGTCCTTGAAAAGTTTAATTACAAAGAGGCATGTATACCAAAATAGCATGGCGTTGTTTGAAATAGGCACATATTGACCATGCACCATTATTCATATCAACAGCTAATAAGTAATCAATAAAAGCCGGAGATAATCAAATGCTGCTCAACAAAATGAAATACTGAGCATTGAAACACACAAATCATCTGTTTTGATATATATCTAAGTTTATGATTGAGAATGAAATTGGCTTGACATCTTCAGTAGTTAATGTTTTATGTCTACCTCCGGTGGCCAAAACACTAGGAGTTAATATGTTATCCTCCTATCTGTAATAATGTTACATTCTTCTAGTTTTTATTGAATAATATAAAATTGGCATTATAGAAGGTAGTGAAATTAAACCTTTTAGTCGGATAACTTTGTTTTGATTTACCTGGCTAGTTAAAACATAGTTGAAACCAGTATTTTCAAGTGTAAATGATGATGAAGAGGAATTCAGCACCAAATCAGGTCTCTCAAAACATCAAGTGTACCTGCTGCCTAATTGTTACAAACCATATGTCCCACGGTCACCTTCATCACGTGATAATGGATGGCTATTGATGATAGAATGGAATAGAATAAATGTTTAACAAGACCCACGCACGAAAATTGCATAGGCTATTAAGTTTCAAATTATGGTACACGACTACTTGTGATAGTTAAAGAAAGTTTTATTCTGTTTAACGACACCACTAGAGCACAATGATTAATCATTGGCTATTGGATGTCAAACATTTGGTAATTCTGTCTCGTAGTCATCAGGGGAAGCATTTACTATAGCTCGACACTCAATAGCCCACACAACCTATATTGTGACCTCGAAATCATCGTCGTATGGCAAGCAGAAACTGTTTTGTGTCTACTATTATTCCCACGTGTAGAAACAATCATGCCATTGTCGTGTAATTGCTAAAAGCTTTGAAATCGACCCCAGTCTCTATTGTTTGTAGAATACAAAATTTATATTCTTTTGTAATATATAGAGACACGTTGTAACGCTCGACGTGCATTCACAATGGATCATGTCTAACGTTTCTATTTTTGGGTGCTATGACTGGAGCAGGTTGATTAGTAATTACTAATTAATAAGCATCTCTGGTGATACGAAGCCAGTGGTAAAACGCTCGCTCGATGCGTGGTCGGCCTGGAATCGATCTCCACCAGAGGGCCCATTTCTCGTTCCAGCCAGTGCACCACGACTGGTATATCAAAGTTTGTGGTATGCTTTATCCTGTCTATGGGATGGTGCATATAAATGATCCCTTGTTGCTAATGTCATTATTTTTAGATAATTAATGTTCGTCTATACTCCGAAACATATTTTTTATTATTTCATTTTAAGAAATTTATTATTCTAATGATTTGTGTTTTGTTTTAAATATTGTGTAATATTTACAATGTGTGTACGCGTCTTTCAAAGGAATGTTATGAATGAACTACTACTAATATCGATAATTTTCCAGCATCGACAGGTGTTGATCCAATTCTCCCTTAATGTGTTCGGGGCCATCGCGTTAGTTTATATCCCAGCGTTGTCAAGGAAAATGGTATCTCATAATGTGACGTACGATTCACAAGTATGTAATAAAGATACATTCTAAAAGTTATATTTCACTATTTAAGGTATCTTTAAGATTAATAATTTCAACTTAATCGACCCACCATGTGCTGCCATTCAACGTCAATAGTGGTGTCCTCAGATATAGCAGCACATTTTTAGTTAGTATTGGGATGCAATTCACATCGAAACTATGAGGTCGTGGCTTAGCTTGTCAGTAAATACAAATTAAATTAAGTGAATGTAATGTTCTGTGGGCATGATTGTGACAGGCCTGGTTGTGATCCTAACATCTAAGAGTGAGTGTTCTAAAATAAAGAAGAAAGGGCAATATTAAACATGTTTCAAACACCTCTTGACTGTCAGACAAATGTCCAGTATAGGTTATCCCTTCTCGCCGTATAGTTCTGACAAATTAAACGTAAGCGGAGAGGAAATCCTCCTATCTCAATATGCAGGCAACACAACTATTGTTCTAGATGGATCTCCCATATCTCTTGAACACACCTTAATAATCTTAGATTTATATGCTAATGTTTCTCTGTTAAAGATAAAATTTCGACATCGAAAGTCATATGGACAGACAGCAGAAACTACTCAAACAATGTCAATCATCATGTAAAATGGAAATTATAACGGGATCCAGATATATTTGAAATGTGTCCAGTCATCTTTTGAACTGACTTAAAATTAATTACTGCAATCAATTTTGAAATAAAAATTAATGAAATGAAGAATGTAGTGAACGTCCAGTCTATTAGACCAATTGACAGTCTTAGAGAAAATAATCTTGAATACTTCCTAAAATAACTCACCTATTCATTTCATTGTCCAAGCCGCCAGAAAAAAAAACTATGTATGTTTGGCCTCGTTTTTAAATTGTGTAATGATTAACGAAATTTTTGCGTTATATATATATTATATGTATGTATAAATAATGTTATAGTATTTTCTTTAAAATCAAACATAACAAGCTAGATCAATAGTTTTTGCATTAGATATGTATTTGCAATATTTTAATAACCAATTTATATATGTATACAGTAGAATATCGAACACTGTCGGTGCATCAAAGTCTGTTCGACCCATCGGGTAGTTCGAACCATGCATTTTGCCGTTGTCGGGTGCTTCTGTAACACAAAAATCAATTGGACAACTTAGAATATTTCCGTAAAGCCGGCTTGGGCGAGATGGTCCGATTGACTCATGAGTTGATAGGTGTTACTTGTTGCAAGGTTCACTCATCTAACTATTACCGCAGTACAATTGTCTGTACCTGAAAGATAATTACCGACAGGTGCTAAATAAACAACACGATAAGCGTGAAAGGGTCGATGAAAACATTATACATACATTTTTTATATTTCTTCGGATAGACTTTAATTTTACAGTTCGGACCAATAAACTCGTTCAAGAGGAAGCTTCTGTTCGACCAACCAGCACCAAAATAAAAGGTTTTAATAGAGACTTCTAGACTTTTTCTTGGTTCGAGGATACCGGTAGGTTCGACCGTTGGGCGTTTATATATATATATATATATATATATATATATATATATATATATATATATATATATATATATATATATATATCAACCTGTTGCCCAATTGCTACAAACCATATGTCCCACTGTCACCTACATTTTTCCAAATGTAGCAAGGGATCTTTTTGTATACACCGCTTTGTCATAGACATGAAAGCACATACCACGGCCTTTGACCAGTTGTGGTCCACTAGTTGGGACGAGAAAAAAAAACAATCCACCAGGGTGGTTCCATCCTGCGACGCAAGCACCTTAAGCGAGCAATACACCGACTGATACTGATAGTGCAACAACGCAAAGTATATGCTTGCCAAGACATTATGTAGTGTCAGATGAAAACACAGTATCAATGGAGATCATGGTAGAGGATGCACAACATAAAACATGTCCGATTTAACAACTGGTTCGGATCCTGAGGAGGACATTCCATCCTGGACATAAATTACCATTAATACAAGTGTATTTCCAATCTATCCAAATCACACACTATCTATCCAATCTATCCAAATCAGTTGGAAAACAAATAAGAATAATACAGCGACTGTCTGTGTGAGTTTCATAGATACGTTTAGTGAAAAAGAAAGACAATTATGAATTTTAACAACTAATTTGGATTATCATCTGAAATAATTTCATGCTATTTAAATGGACAAACCCTAGTTTCAACCCGTGAAAATTAACGACTGACTTAACACATTTAGTAAAGGTATAGTGAAGCTATGTGACTTTGACTGGTCTCAGCTCGACGCACCATACTGTTACTTGTCAACGCACATGCGTTTTTAAAAATATGACAAAACACATTTTGCTATATTAAAAGCACCTGGAAGACCAAACACACTTCGAATGTACGGAAATGGATAATCTAAACAATAAAATGTAAGTAAAATATGATTTCAGTTCTCAAAAACGGCTCTAATAGTAAAACATATCCTTAGTGTTTAAAACTAGGGTATGTCCCTTTAACACTGTTCTAGTGTGCACAATACAATTATTTGACCAACAAAACATATACTTAGACATCGAAATCATCGTCATATGGCTAGCAGAAACAGTTTATTCCCACGGGTAGAAACAATCATAACATTGTCTGGTCATTGTTATAATCTTTGAAATCCATGTCAGTCTATGTTGTCTGTACAATACAATATTTATATTCCTTTGGAATATATAGAGGCACCTTGTAACGCTCGACGTGCATTCACAATGGATGATATCTAAAATGTCTATTGTTGCGTTGATTAGTAATTACTAATTAATAAGCATATCTGGCGAGACATAGCCCAGTGGTAAAGCGCTAGCTCGATGCGTGGTCGGTCTGGAATCTATCCAATTCGGTGGGCCCGTTTTGTGTTCCAGCCAGTGCACCACAACTGGTATATCAAAGGTCGTGGTATGTGCTATCCTGTCTATGGGATGGTGCATATAAATGATCCATTGTTGCTAATTTGATTGTTTTTATATAATTAATGTTCGTCTATTCTCAGAAACGTATTTTTATTTTATTTATCTTAATAAATTATTATCCTAATGATTTGTATTTTGTTTTAAATTTTGTGTTTCTAATTTACAATTTGTGTGCACGTCTTTCAAAGTAATGTTATGAATGAACTAATATCCAGGGTGTGTACGCAGATCTCTAAATATGTTCAGGTTAGCTCCCCCGTCTCTATGCATCCTAAGGGCTACACATTTAGCATGTTTAAGTGTTTCCAATGCATCGTCCCACCAGGGAGGCTGGGCGATTTTGTTACATTCTAAAATACCCCTATAGATTATCTTATTGCAGCCACCAGCTTCACGGAACACCTTTACCAATGCACTTATAGCCAGATCCATATTAGTATGAATGGCATGCAATATATTTCCCTTAGTATACAGAGATAATCTTTCAAACTGTTATGAAAAAAATATGTTTTATATGTATCATTATCATTCAAATTGTACTTTATCCAAACTTCACCTTGTAAATTTGTATTTAGCTTAGTATTTTTAGTGTTGGTATTTAATAAATCAACCCCACTATGTGAGTCAGCATTCAATCTAAATGAACAATATAAAGGGAAATGATTAGAGGAGTTATGTATAACAAAATATATAAAATATCAGAGGCTGTATATTTAACGTGTTTCTGATCGTTTTAATGTTTGTACTAGGCACATTTCCTTTTATTTCCTAAAAAAAAAAATGTTTTTTCGTACGTACGAAACCATTTGAAGACAAAATCCAGTTTGGGCTTCTTACAAATAGCAAGACGACCGGAAACACAATAAATATACAGACACTGATATTCTAAACAAGAAAATATATTTAATATGTAAGTTTAATCGTAGAAATATGTTATTAGTCGGAAACATCTTACAATGCAGCAAACTCAGGAATGTCCCTTTAACTATTGGAAAATTGTAGTAATTTCTGTTGTCATACAACTTAGTTTGGAGATCAGTGTTGCTTTGAATTTTTATGCAATATTCACAGATCGAGGTATGACGCAGATTTAAAATATTCAGATGTTTCTTTTATTTCAGTTTTTATGGGTAAATCAATGGAAGGCAATCTGTAATTCTGCTATTATTGGATGATATAATATCATCAATATCAAGAAAAAAAAGGTTAAACGTTTCAGCCAGATTCCTTTGTTTTGATTTAATCAGATTAGTCAGAAAGTCTTATTCATATGCATAAAGAAACACATCGGCGAGTAGTGGGAAACAGTTGGTATTCATAGGGATTCCTATTTCATATACACAGCAATACTGCTTATTATCAAGTGATTCACATATTTGTTTGTAGATATATCAACTGCTAAAAAGCGCTGTTAGGGTAGCATCTAGACACACACACACATGCACATACACATAAACATACACATAAACATGCATGCATGCATGCATACATACACATACATACATACATGCATAAATACATACATACACACATATAGATCAAGAGAGAGAGAGAGAGAGAGAGAGAGAGAGAGAGAGAGAGAGAGAGAGAGAGAGAGAGAGAGAGAGAGAGAGAGAGAGAGAGAGAGAGAGAGAGAGAGAGAGAGAGAGAGAGAGAGAGAGAGAGAGAGAGAGAGAGAGAGAGAGAGAGAGAGAGAGAGAGACACAACCAGACAGACAGACAGGCAGGCACGGAGACACGCAGACAGATAGATATAAAAAGAGACAAATATGCTTTAAAATAGTCAATGCTAATCAATGATATTGGTCCACAATTTGTATGACCACTGCTGTCTCCTATTTTTGATAATGATAATAATGAGCTATCTTCCGTTTAGCAGGATATGTTGATGAATGAACTGAGACATTGAATAAGAGATGGAGTGCATATCCTATAGCATTTAGGACATGCTGTAATAGTTCATGGCTTATTTCATCGGGACTATATACTGTATTTGGAGGGGGAAAAACAGTAACTATGTCGACTATTTCTTGAATGTTTATTTTAATATTGTTTTCTTTTCAGATGTCATCACCGGACATGCGCCGCTAGACTTCAGTGCCCTGCTGGGCGGACAAGGTGAGTGCTGTTGTTTTCTTACCTACTGGTAAAACAATTAACCTTTTCCAGTGTTAGCCCAGATAAACACTATGCACTGAAATCGAGTAAATTATGTTTTAACGTGTGTGTGTGTGTGTGTGTGTGTGTGTGTGTGTGTGTGTGTGTGTGTGTGTGTGTTTTGTGTGTCTTTAACCAAAAACAGAAGACAAATAAATTATGTTTCATGTGCATTTCTTAGTTTTAATTTTTGTATTGTTTATTATTATTAATGGTGGGGCGTAGCCCAGTGGTGAAACGTTTGCCTGATGCACGGTCGTTTTCGGATCGATCCCCGTCGGTGGGCCCATTGGGCTGTTTCTCGTTCCAGCCAGTGCACTACAACTGGTATGTTAAGGACCGTGGACTGTGTCATTCTGTCTTTGGGATGGTGCATATCTTGCTACTAATGGGAACTTTAACGGGTTTGCCCTCTAAGACTATATGTCAAAATTACCAAATGCTTGACATCCAATAGCCGATGGTTAATACATAAATGTGCTCTAGTGGTGTCGTTAAACAAAACAAACGTGTTTTTTTTTATATTTATTAATTGTAGTAATGGTAATAGTAGTAGTAGTAGTAGTAGTAGTAGTAGTAGTAGTAGTAGTAGTAGTAGTAGCAGTAGTAATAGTAGTAGTGGTAGCAGCAGCAGAAGCAGCAATAGTAGTAGTAGTAGTAGTAGTAGTGGGGTAGTAGTAGTAGTAGTAGTAGTAGTAGTAATTAATAGTAGTAGTAGTTGTAGTAGTTGTTGTAGGTGTAGTTGTGATTGTCGTTGTAGTAGTAGCAACAACAACAGCAGAAACGGCAGTCATGGTAGGACATAACATAAAATCAAAATTTGCCTTCAACAAGTAACACGAACATGGCGTAGACATTAAACACGCATCTGTACAGACATAGGGGTACATTGATTATCTCATCTTAAATTACTTCTTATATTTGTGTACTTTCTTGTCTGTGGGAAAGTGCATATAAAAATATTGTGTTGCTTTAGAAAACATGTAGCGAGTTTCTTCTTATGCCTACGTGTTAGAATTACCAAATGTTTGACATACAATAGCCGATGATTAATTAAGAAATGTGCTCTAGTGGGATCATTAAACAAAAAACATTTTTACTTTTTTCTTATATTTGTATGCACTTTTGTATTTTATACGTGAAAAGAAAGTATTAAAGTATTGATAAATATAATTAGGAGTTGCTGTTTGACTAGACAGATAACTAGAGTAAAAGTCTAATTACTTCTGAAGTAAACTTAATCTTTAATAGCATAATGATTAATGCATAGTGTTTTCTCATCGACCCTGGCTATTTCTTATCCCAGCCAGTACACCGCATCTGGTATATCAAAGGCCGTGGTATGTGTTATCCTGTATGTGGGAAAGTGCATACAAAAGATCCCTTGCTGCATTAGGAACGATGTAGCGGTTTTCCTCTGACATCCAATAGCCGATGAGTGATTAATCAATCTGCTCTAGTGGTGTCGTTAAACAAAACAAACTTCTTAGTGTTTTCTCTCCTTAATAAATTAGTTTCATATTATATATGTGATACTCCTATTTCACCAATAATGCTAATGTAGACAGATAAATATAAATTATATTATATCATGGCACGACTCAATGTATTTTTTATAACACCCATCTATGAGTTAGTGTGGATGAAAGGTCGTCTTTAATATCCGACTGATCAGTTCTAAACTTCGTCTGAAATAGTACATTATCTACTGGTATTCGTCTGAAATGTTACATTTTCTACTGGTATTCGTCTGAAATATTACATTATCTACTGGTATTCGTCTGAAATATTACACTATCTACTGGTATTAATTTGAAATATTACATTATCTACTGATGTTCGTCTAAAATATAACATCATCTATTGGTATTCGTCTGATATATTACATTATCTACTGATATTTGTCTAAAATATGACATCATCTACTGGTATTCGTCTGAAATATTATATTATGTATTGATATTTGTCTGAAATAAGGGCAGGACGTACCCAGTGATACAGCGCTCACTCGATGCGGGGTCGGTGGGCCCATTTGGCTATTTCTCGTTTCAGCCAGTGCACCACGACTGGTATATCAAAGACCGTGGTATGTGTTACCCTGTCTGTGGGATTGTGCATATAAAAGATCCCTTGCTGCTTATCGAAAAGAGTAGCCCATGAAGTGGCGACAGCGGGTTTCCTCTCCTAATATCCATGTGGTCCTTAACCATTTGTCTGACGCCATATAACCGTAAATAAAATGTGTTGAGTGCGTCGTTAAATAAAACATTTACTTCCTTCGTCTGACATATTACATGATCTACTGGTATTCGTCTGAAATATTACATTATCTACCGGTATTTGTCTGACATATTACATTATTTACCGGTATTGGTCTGACATATTACATTATCTACCGGTATTCGTCTGACATATTACATTATCTACCGGTATTCCTCTGACATATTACATTATCTACCGGTATTCGTCTGGAATATTGCATTATCTACTGGTATTCGTTTGAAATATTACATTATTTTCTGGTATTCGTCTGAAATATTAAATTATTTACTAGTAGTCGTCTGAAATATTGCATTATCTACTGGTATTCGTGTGAAATATTACATTATCTACTGGTATAAATATATTTCTATAATAATAACAATTAATTAAAGTTCCGTTGCATTCATCACAATAGGACATCATCCTAATGGTCCAGCCGTAGTGATGGTCATTTGTTATTTTCTTATTAAACATAAACAGTAGGTCGTCATGACGTCTGATGACGTCATTTTATATTGGTAGTTTATCGTATTAAGCATTTTTGTTTGTGGATCAAAAATACATCAAAATAAAATATGAACCTTTGGCGTTATTATTGGTAACTATGTTTTAAATTTAATTATAAGGATTGTCTCTGCATTCCTTTACATTCATCTGGGTATGAAGAAACAAGTCATCTGCAAACTTCTGTGTGGACGCTTTCGCCGATTCACACAGTTTTAGGATGATTTTATTTTTGTGTTCATACCCCGATGAAACGAAATGACAGGCAAATCCTTAAATGGCAAATTAACTTTTTTCATTCTGAAACTGTTTAGCATCCAGATGGGAGTTCATCTGTGGCCATTCCTGGCCTAATGCAATTCCTAAGACAGAATCCAGGTTAGACAAATATAATGGGATGTTTGGTGTTTGAAATGATAACAATTGTAACATGATTATATTAATGTGAAAAGTAAAACATTTTGCTTACAGATAAACAATTACACACTGACACTTAAGACAAAAGGGGAGACAAAAGGAGACACTAGAGACAAACGCAAAAGGACCAAAATAATGATGACAATTAAGAAGACGTCCACATCTAATATAGTCCACAGCAAAAAAAAAAAAAAAAAAAAAAAAATATATATATCGTGGAGAACGAAAACCTCCACGGCAATCTCCACGGCATTGCCGATTGTCGTGGGCAATTGCAGAGGTTGAATGAATAGACATGCATGTAATAGAATGCAATGCAATATAATAGAACTTAAATAAAATAGGAAGGGCAAGTACGAAATAAAAGAGAAGAGGACAAAGCTTCGCACACTCATTAAATGACACTACTTTTTTCAATTCTTAAAAGACAAAAGTAAACAAGATACACGTACGTTTTGACATTATCCTGATTACTATCGCAAGGCTCTGTCAAGAATATGCAGAATGAATGGTACTCTCCCGCAAACACCGACTCCTATAAGAGCTAACATCCCTTAAATTTATTCCAAAAACATGCGTTTTTTGGGGGTTTGTTTTGCTTATGGCGGGCATTATGCACGCATCATATGATCTATTTCGGCAGTGAAAGAAACACGCACTGTCATAATGTTATTAATAACTTACACTGGCATTATTGATATCCAGGTGGGTTTTTTGACAGACGTTGAGTTGTCGGTGTCTTAAAAGAGAAGATACACAGGCATTTCGTTAGATGTTGGCCAAGTCATTCAAGTGTAGAGGTAAACATATCCTGTATGACAAACTTTAGAAAATGTTTAGTTTACAAATTTTTTTTAATAATAATAATAAAATAATAATAATAATAAAAATAATCACTTATTACAAGTTAGTTGATTACAGTGTGTATGTGTATATATATATATATATATATATATATATATATATATATATATATATATATATATATATAGATAGGTAGGTAGGTATGTAGGTAGGTAGGTAGGGAAGAATACATTGCCAGAAAATGATTTGATCGTACGTCAGGTCATGACCTTAGCGGTAGCCCTGTGCATTTTGGCTATCGAGTTCTCACTCGGACTACCAGATGTCTAAACCCGGTAGTCTGCTAGGCAACTAGATTGTTTTTTGCACATCCAGTCACTGCGCAAACAAGACATTTAAACATCTAAAAAAACCCACTTAAATCAACATGTTTAAAGAAAAATAAACTTAAAACACTGTATTAACATTATGGGGCTACCAATATTTGGGTCATTCTACAGAAAACGTCACTTTTCAAAATACAAATTAAAGATAAAACAATTAAAATATGTAAATATGTATTGCTAACTTTTGGAAACTAGATGAACGACGAAAAATAAAATTATATCTGGCCACGCAGAACTGTAATCGGCCTGCACGTGCAGACACATGCTGCTATATGAACAAGTCCATTATGTCATTGGTGTTACCAGACAAGTCGGGTAGTTCAGCAATGTGATCCAATTGCTTTATAGTGATCAAGAGCACATGGATGTGTTATTTGGGTGTCCCTAATAACATATATGGAATAACTTTAGAATTAAAAACTATCCAAGGTGTAATTGTGCATTTCCACACAGATATTCTGTATATGACTTAAATTATACATTGCGGCAGTTTTAATTATTTAAAAAATATGGAGTCCTTCAAAATAAATTTCATCAAAGTCCTAAAGGTAGAAGATATGCTTTCCTAAATAAACAATTTAAATTTAAAAAATAAAGTTTCTTGAGAAATGACAGCTAAAATATTCTTGCGTAACAGCAATGACAAAACAAGTAACACCAATGACAATGTGTAACACCAATGAGATTCAAGACTGTATCCTGGAAATAGTATTACTTTTGAGACTACCACTACACTACTTGTTAGCAAAACTATGTAATTAATAGTTCCTTTTTTCTTTTCTTTTTCTCTTTTCTTTTTCTTCTTCAGCCTACAACTATTAAAGGCCTATTAGAATAATTGTGTGTTTCTGTATTGATAAGATACGGCCGGTCAGACAGTTTAAAAATATACTAAATTAAGATACTTATTTTAATTGTGTTTAAATATTAAATTAAAGATTTATTCATTCATTCATTTATGTAGTTATTTTCGTGTTTATATTAAGGCTCACAATTTATTATACTGTATTCTTGTATTCCTAACAACCAGTAAAGAGTTGTAATCCTACTTTTGCGTTTACGTAAGAGCTGCAACACTCTACGTTAAACGTTACAAATGTTTTCAGAAAACGAGGGTGCCTTATAAATACGTGATGTCATTCTAATGTGTTTAGTACATACACTATAGAGCAAATCAAACAAATTATGTCACTATTCAAGAAATAAATCATAAGAACTGCGTCATTATTCAAAAGCGTTAACTATTTCCTTTTATCTAAAGAGCTATTTTAATGCAGGATATTCAATATGTTTTAAAATGAAATTTAAATAGTCTTTATTGGAAATGAAAACATACGTAATGTAATGTTCCGATATTTGACTACAACTTGGTAATGCATTTTCGGTATGATTTTAACTTTTCTTTATGATAAAGTTAACCTCTTAAACAGGAAAGGCTAATAGTTTCCAACTGCGTTTAGCATTTGGAAAAATAGCATTTTCGCGCATGCGACATTCGATATTTTTAAGTTAAAAAAAACAACTACATGATAAAATATATATTTCTGAACTATGCACAAAAGACGAATACTTGGTTTAATATATTTTGTAATAGGAAAAAAAAATCAGTTGGTCCAGGGTTCCGGTCCGGTCCGCGTTTTACCAACGGTTCCACAGGGAACGCCTTTTTTTCATACTATGAAAATTACTACATGCTATTTATTTTTGAGCCGATTGTTTTATAAATTGGACACAAACATAGTATTTATCTTTTATTTCAAAAACACCTTTACTTGTAACTCTTACATCAAACCAAACTGGAATTATTAAAAAAAATAAAAAATTAAAATTAAAATAAACAAAATAAATACCGACTTAAATTGTAGAAGGATGGGGCGGACTATAGTAAACTTAATGTTTTAGAGGGGTTTGTAAAGTTTTGTATTTAGATACTTCTTGTCTGAACTTTATTGGTAATGAAAATCTTCACTAACTTTCAAGAAAAACCCCAACAATGAACGGCAAGCAGACGACAACAAATCGGATGTTAATTGCGCGAACCAAACATAACGCAGTTAGGGACGTTGAAGATATACTCTTTGCATTCCAGTAAAACATTTATGTTATCCAAAGTTCCATTATGCAACTATGATCCTGCACAAGTTCTTTTAATCTTCAAAAATATGCAAAGTGAGGAAAACGACATCTTATTCAAACGCATTGTCATTGGTATTACCAATGGTCATTGGTGTTACTCAGTAGCTGGTAACGCCAATGACAGCTAATACCAATGAAAATAAGTGCATAATTAATTCATGCTCTCTCAAGAAACCGTTAAAAAAACTGAAGAAAAAAAAACGAATGTAGTAAGCAGACGATGTCTACACTAGCATAGAGAAAGTTTCGTAAAAAGTATTTACCATTACATAAATACGATTGTAACACCAATGACAGTGAATACACTTTTATATTTTGACAACACATTCATGATATTTAAAGAAACCTATGCACAACTGTTCATATATCTGATGTTTTCTACAAATAAGTTCGATGACCGATATCTACCGGTGGAATGTTTCATCCAGAGAGCATTTAGTTTCTTTTGTTTTCTCATAAGTGTATACAGTAACACCAATGACATAAAACTCCAGGGACAAGCTTATATTGCCCACCGTATTTTGAGTACGGAAACTATTTACAAGATACAATAAAAAAGAAATTGAGCAGGGACAAAAAAGTGACACTTTCTGTACAACTACCCATTTACTGAGGACCACCAGACTTCATAACTTGGTAGCCCATTGAAAACAACTTATGGTCAAAGCCTGTACGTAATACAAACAAAACACAACTACTAGGTGGTTATGGGTTTACATGTTTTGAACTTGGACAATTTTTTTTAAATATCAGTCCTCTTACTATATAAGTTTTTTGTTTCTGAAATTATTCAAATGTGTCCATAGTTTCAAAGATTTTAGGGTACGCAATTGTATCCTCTTTACCCTCTGGTAAAAGCCCTGATATGTGTGTGTGTGTGTGTGTGTGTGTGTGTGTGTGTGTGTGTGTGTGTGTGTGTGTGTGTGTGTGTGCACATGTACACACACACACACACACACACACACACACACATGTATATATATATACATATAATATGTTTGTGCCCGTGAGATGATTGTTCTTAATATATGTCTGACTTCTTGTTTTCATAGCACCACGTCAAACGGCTGCAATGCCAAGCATCGCTTCTATGATGGCATCAGAAAAGTAAGGATTGTTTGTAGTGTTTTTCAATGCGAAAATGGATGGATGAATGAACGATGGAGTTTGTAGGTTTATAGATAGGAAGTAAAATATGCCAAAATAAATATGCTCTGCTGAGATAAAAATATGGCATGCTGGATAACACACAAATACCACGGGTGGAGATGAGGGTTTGGTAATACTGCGTAAACGAATATGAACTCCGAGATGGATTTGAGGGGAGTGGTAAAGCGTTCGCTTGATGCGCGGTCGGTCTGAGATCAATTCCCGTTGGTGGGCCCATTTGGCAATTTCTCGCTCAAGCTTGTACACCGCGACTGATATATCAAAGGCTGTGGTATGTGTTATCCTGTATGTGGAATGGTGACTATAAAAGATTCCTTGCTGCTAACCGAAAATAGTTGACCATGAAGTGGCGACAGCGAGTTTCTCTCTCAATATATCGAGGGGTTAGTGCCAGAACCCATTATATGGCGAATTATACAAAACTGAGTTAATCACCTTGTCAGCATCATGGGAAGGTGTACTATCATTTCACAATGTCTCATTCAAACCAATCATTTATTTATGCTTTTATAGAACAGAACTCAAACCAATTATCTTTTATGTCCATATCCAGAAAAGGCAAAAACCATGTTTTTAGCACTACCTTATTCTGTCTCGAATTTTGTAGTAGCACCCATAGCTGACAGACATAACGCGTTAGCTTACAACACTGGATTGTGGTGGGCTGTAAACTGTCCGAGAAGATTGAATCCTAGGTGCCATACCGCATGACTGAATGAATGAATGAATGAATGTTTAACGACACCCCAGCACGAAAAATACATCGGCTATTGGGTGTCAAACTATGGTAATGCAAATAAATAAAGTGATGATCAACATCAATAGAAACATTCAAGATATAAATAAAAACAGTGTAAAGAACTGTGTAAACATACAAATACAAATATCACAGAATTTTACGGACACTGACTTTTACTCTAAACTTCAATTTGTGCTGTATTGACCATTCTCAAAGAGAATGTTACACCCCTGCACCACGGTGAGGTTACAGCACGCGCAGGGGTACCGCATGACAGGCTAATGACATATGCTAACTCTGGCTGGGTGTTTTGGCTTACACAGAAATAACAACTCTGGCTGAGGTAGCTAGAATTGACTGTTTACGCATCACGATGACCGGTCCGTTTGTGACAATCTGAGATGGGCTGCAAACAATGGGGGGGGGGGGGGGGGGGGGGGGGGGGGGCTGGAAGTGTTTAGTTCTTAGACATCTGGAATGTGGTAAAATCTGTGTCTTGTTAACTAGTTGCTGAATAAATGCCGGTTATGCAAATAGTTAATAAGAAGTGATTGCAGAGTTCATTTAGTTCTACAGAAGAAACACACAGTTAAGAAAATATTAACTGAACAGAGATAGAGAACCTAGTTAAACAGGAAAGTTGTTTTCCCTTATTTTAGTCTGAATAGTTACTATGTGTATTAATTAATTTGCCGGTGGCAGGACGTAGCCCAGTAGCAAAGTGCTGGCCTGGTGTACGGTCAGTCTAGGATCGATCCCTGTTAGTGTAATCATTGGACTATTTCTCGTTCCAGCCAGTGCTTCACAACTGGTGTTACAGACCATCCTGTCTGTGCGATGATGCATATATTAAAGGTCCCTTGGTGCTAATAAAAAAAATAGTTGCCCATAGTTTCCTCTCTAAAATATATTTGTGGTCATTAACCACATGTCTGACACCACATACCTGTAGTTGTGTTGAGTGTGTCATTAAATATAAAATTCCTTTCTTTCTTTCTTTCTTTTTTAAACATGGCTCCCATATGCAACAACCTTAGTTAAAAATTATGATCTTCATCACAGGATTGTAACTTTTCTAGTCATTGTATATTTTATAGACATTATATAATATTTGACATAGAGGTGAACATAAATTAGTCGATACAGGTCAAGTATTTTTCTTTAAAACGGAGTCCGTTCATGGTAGTTCATATTATAACTAATTGGTTAGAAGAAGCGACCCCCTTTATATAAATGGCATAAAATAAATATGCATACTAATAATAAATATTGTTCATTGTAGTAGTTGAAATGTATGCACATTCATATTTTCTGGGGTAAAATATCTAGATATTACTACATTAACTGGAATAATTGTAGCATTTCAGATGTTATAATGATGAGATATCTCTGGTCATTATAACAAAGTGGTTACTGCTATAGTGTGTTTAAATAAAACGCGTGCGCATTAGGCAAACATTATACTTAATCACGCACCAGATAGTGCTGATGACGAATGCATTAAACTGTATTTAGATATGTTTTACACCTGGTCTTATTGTACTTAATGGCATTCACTTGTACATTAAAGATTGTGATATGTACTTTCCTGTCAATGGGGGAAATGCATATAAATGATACCTTGTCGCTGTTTTGTTGGAGCAGCCACTATGCCGGTAACACTTTTCCTTTTGCATTTTACAGACCAAGTGTCGAAATACCTCACAGAGAGGACATATGATAACTATGGTTTAAACAACTTCCAGATCAGGTTGCCGGGGTCTGGATTGAAAATTAACGTTGTGGAAAGACACTGGCTTAAGATGTGATAATAATCGAGATCACTGGCTGGGGCGAGAAATAGTTCAATGGCAGATACGATAATCGTACAAACGTCCGCCTTCAAAAAATATTGGATGCGAGTTTTGTTGTTGGTAGTGGTGAATTTCTAGTTCACCTGCTAAATCAAAAACGACAGCTGTTCTCTTTTCGCAGGTCGCTCTTTCGAGCACTGGTTTAGGTGAGTGTGTGTATTAATTAATGAATAAACAAATGGTTGATGAAATAATGAATCAGAAAATTAATGCATGATTAAAGGGGCATGCTTGAGTTTACTGCATTGTAAGATGTTTCCAACTAATAAACTATTCTATGATTAAACTTACATATTAAGTATGTTTTCTTCTTTAGAATATCAATGTCTGTATATTCAATGTCTTTCTGGTCATCTTAATATTTGTATGAAGCCCACACTGGATTTTGTCTTCTTAAAAAAACTATTTTAGGAAATAAAATGACACGTTTAATATACAGCCACTAATATTTTATGCAAAATATAGTTGATATGTAATTACAAGTGTTAAAAAGTACCTGTTAGTCGATAGCATCTTTAAAATTGCAGCAAACTCAGGAATGTCGCTTTAACGAGAACTCAACGAAAATATTAGGTGTCAAACAGTGGTAAGTGTGTCATTGGAAATTCATTGCTAATATAAAGAATCAAAAGTTAAAATAAAATGTATGAACAAATGGATGATGGAAGAATGAATGGATGATTAGCGATAATCCAGCAAAAAATATTAGGTGTCACAGAAAGGCAAGGAAATGGATGTATATATGTCCAATACATAGTATAACTATTCAAACTTAAAATCAAAACACAGTGGAAGGAGAAATGGCAAACTGTGTGAGAGAGAGAGAGAGAGAGAGAGAGAGAGAGAGAGAGAGAGAGAGAGAGAGAGAGAGAGAGAGAGAGAGAGAGAGAGAGATTCATATTACATGATTAGGTGCTACACAAAACACGTTTTATTATGACAAGTGCAGGTGGTGGGGCTGGCGCGGTGTCTCCCTCGATGGGTTTGAATTCTATATTTGGAGGTGGTGCTGGTGGTGGCCTTTTCAGCGGCATGACCAGAATGATCGGCGTGCAATACATGACAGAACGGAAGCGGAAGTTGCTGAAATGCTACATCGACCTGTACGAAAACGAGGGTTGTGTAGACCCATTCGACAAACTGTCCAACACATGGAAAGCTGTGGCAGCCAAGAACCTCATAAATGGATGTAGCAGTCCTCAAGCTAACTTAACGTGTATGATGGTGAGAATATGTTTAAAGCTTGTTTACCGATTGTACTTCTAGTTTAACTGTATGATGGTGTAGATGGCATTTCCATACAAAACATTAGCTCGAGTCACCTCCAGCACTCCCCTTTATTGATATTGATATGTAAGGGAAGTATAGAGGAAACTCTGTGTACTGCTTTGGCAATTGTCGACAACCAAATGGTCACAATCTGATGCCATAGAGCTTTAGTTTGATTATTCTTGAGTCCAGTCATAACATAAAACTTACATGTCGCTAACTAGTACCAACGCTACACGAAGAAACCTGCTGTGCCCTACGTCACCACAAGCTAGTACAGCGCAGGTTCGTTTCGCATAGGGGCGTCGGGTTTCTTCGTCGATATATCACTTGTGTCGATATGACTGACCGGTTCCGGCCAAAACGTGTATTAACTATCATGCTTTAATCTTTCGTTTGCCGATACGTTTGTGTCGATATATTTTAAGGTGAGAACGTATACTTTTATTTCGAAAAGCATTTTGTCGATTGCCAAATCATTACATAGACGTTCCTCCTGCCTTCCCATACATATCATGATCAACAGAGGTAGGGCTGGAGGTGACTCGAACTAACAAAACGTCTAGTGAAAATCGATATTAAATTTCACTTACGTGAAAACAGGGGACAAAATTTAATGTTTACCCTAGAAATTTGGCAAGACATGGTAAACAATACACTTTTGGAATATTTTCAGGGCACTTTGTGTTTCACTAACAACAACACATTAATTGAAATAAAAATAAATGTATTTAATGTGCTTGCTTTATAAATGAATGGCAAAATATATATAAACAAGTGTTTTATAAAGACAGTTTTAGAATTAATTATTGAAAAAGTCTTGTTTCATCTTCGCATGTCCCTTTTCGCCTATACCGTAGCCGATGTATGTTTCGTGTCGGGGTGTCGTTAAACATTAATTTATTCATACATTAATTGTTTAAGACCATACGACAGTATTACCTTAATTCTTGTTTTTTTATCTTGATGTTTATCATCACATTAATTTTGTATTTATCATAGTTTCACACCCAATAGCCGATGTATTTTTCGTGCTAGGGTGTCGTTTAACACCCGTTCGTTCTATCTGTTTCATCTATTCCATGAACAATATTACCAAATGTTTCACGCCCAATAGCAGATGATTAACAAATCAGTGTTCTCTAATAAAAAAAAAATTCTAAACTGGTCGTATTTGCAATCCCCAACGAAAGGCCATTTTCGCCGGAATTTAACACTCTAGCGCTTGTAATTAAGTTATGCCTCACAAGGAAATCAATGTAAAGTTGATGTATACGTCATAGAGTAGTCGATTTCGACTGTGCTGTTTTTCATTGGATGGTATGACACAGACGACCTGGCTATCACTTAAGAGCGGCCTAAACACACTTTACTTTACTCCCAACAGGTACAGACACAAGTGGTAAATCCTCGCATGATGGCGTTACAACGTCAGCTGGCCAATTCGCCCTTGACTGAAGGCATACCTCAAGTAAACGCCTAGAACTCGCTCTCCAAGTTAGGACTTACCGGACAAGGCAGAGGTCTTTCCGCTTGTCTCCCCTTGATGACACTCTGTAGCTCCGGGCCGTTCGCTTCGTCCATCGCCAGAATTACGGAAGTGGCCGAAAGACAAGGTGAGATCCGACAACGCTTTATCCTTCTTCAGTGTCAGGATATACGACATCAGATGATGTAATATTCGGCCACGTAATCCACTAAAATGGTGTGTTTCTTGATATGAACAAACGTAGGGGCAGAAACAACAAAACAACTGGAACAACAAAAACAACTACATCTAGATAAAACCAAGAACGACAGTAACACAAAAAAAACGCCACGAAAAACCTGTCTCAATCTCTCTCTCTCTCTCTCACACACACACACTCTCTCTCTCTCTCTCTCTCTCTCTCTCTCTCTCTCTCTCTCTCTCTCTCTCTCTCTCTCTCTCTCTCTCTCTCTCTCTCTCTCTCTCTCTCTCTCACACACACACACACACACACTCACAAAAATAAAATAAATAACACCAACAACGAAACACTAAATATAACACCAACAACAAAACCACCACCAACAAAAACAACATCATTTAAAAATGATGATGGTGGTGGTGGTGACGATGATGATGGTAATAATAATAATAATAATAATAATAATAATACAAGTGTGGCTACACCTACTAATTATGGCATGCGTAGTAGTTATATAAGTAGGTGCTGCAATTTCGACAGTGATTATCATTTGCCAATCTCTTTGGTTATACGGAATCGGATTCCACAGGTTTTGTAATCTAACGGTACCTGACGGTGTACAGTTCATGGCAATGCAGGGACGTCGTCATGGATTGTAAAACACGTCACCGACCACCATACAGCAGTAAAAACTTATTGGTAGTTTTCGTGCGCGTTAATGTTCGCCGAAAAATAAACAAAACAAAGATACAAAGAAAAGACCAGAACCGATAATAACATGCTGTGGACAATTTATATAGTGTTTTGAATACGTGATCTCAACTCAAGGGCTGCCGAAGAAATATTTTAGGGACGGGATTAAGGTAAAACAGGCACATCAGTAAAGTTGTCATTCGTGAAATAAAGATTATAAACAAATTGTTATAAATGGCAGAATTTGGGTTTTGTGTTAAGACAGGTACCCTATGTCTCCTCCGCAGGACCCGTTCCATTGCAACGACAGCATTGTTTGGACCCCAAACTCAAGGTTTCCATGAATTCAGATACGTGTTCTATGTTCTTTCCGCTTGAGGCCTGATGTATGGCTACAACCCCCCCCCCCCCCCCCCCCACACACACACACAAAAACAAAAAACACCCCCCCAAAAAAAAAAAAAAAAACAACAACTCGATTACATAATTTAATACAACTTTCATATAAGCCTCTTTGTTCATTGTTTAATTTCCGTGATAAATCGGACGATAGATGTCACCTATTATGAGATAATTGTTGAATAGCTCGAGTTTCCTCTAGCCGTATTCTGGGGAGCGGGTACGGCTAGAATACAATACATATATATGAAATATAATGCCAACAATTTCACTCTCAAACGGTCAGCAGATACTGCGTCTGATATGTGTATATGTGTGAACGAATGTGCATATGTATGGGCATGGATGTGTGTGTGTGTGTGTGTGTGTGTGTGTGTGTGTGTGTGTGTGTGTGTGTGTGTGTACATATATATATATATATATATATATATATATATATATATATATATATATATATATATATATTTATCTGTGCGTGGTTTTTGTTTTGTTTTGTTTTGTTGTTGTTTACGTGTGTGTGTGTGTGTGCGCGCGCGCGCATACATATGGGTGTGTGCGTGTTGGGGGGAGGGGGGGGGGGTATCTGTGTTTATACGGTATGCATGCTTGTACGTGTTTGTCTGTATACGGCTGACCTGCCACCCCTTGCAAACTTCTGAAAATGTTGCATTTCCAGTTGATAGAAGAATTAATATATAATTAACAGTTCACTCCTCCCACAGCGGCTGGCATTTTCCAACGCCTATGTTACATTCATGTTGTGTATAGTAAACCTAATTAAATAAAAAACAAAAGAACCAACTCAGATGAATTTGAAATAACACATGTATTATTGATATTGATATTTATGTATATATGTATATATATATATATATATATATATATATATATATATATATATATATATATATATATATATATATATATATATGTATATGATACATGGGTGGTCGTTAGATACCATTTATTTCAAAACAAATTGTTTTAAATGTTTCTAAAGAGCGAAGGCGAGACGATATGTTTGTTTAAACAACGAGGTGTGAGATACATGGCCACGAATGTATTATTATATTGCTTACATATCCTCATAAAACATGTTTTGAGCAAAGTATAACATCTTTTTCAACTAAAAGTTATTTACAGATGTTGAATTTGTAACCGAATTACGCATCACAGGCACATGATTGGCAGGTGAACTATACATCACAGTGTAATCTATTTCCACCGTGTTATTTTTCATTAGCTGCATGACACTGGTCACCTGGTCATTACCTAGGAACAGCCAGTCGTATGTTTTGAAATTGTTCACCACCCATGGGTTATCAAACATAATGCATGGTGTTCTCACTAAAGTGTGTGCAAGACATATATGTATATATATACAGTAGAATCTCATTGGCTTGAACGCCCAACGGTCGAACCTACCGGTATTCTCGAACCAAGAACAACGTTCCGATTTTTTTCTCTCTATTAAACCCTTTTATTTTGGTGCTGATTGGTCGAGTACCCCTAGGGTCGAACAGAAGTTTTCTCTCGAACCAGTTTATTAGTCCGAACTGTAAAATTAAACATATATAGCTCGAACGACTAAGTCTATCCGACCCCTGCGTGTGCTGTAACCTCACCGTGGTGCAGGGGTATAACATTCTCTTTGAGAATGGCCAATACAGCACAAATTGAAGTTTAGAGTAAAATTCGGTGTCCGTAAAATTCTGTGATATTTGTATTTGTATTTTTGCACAGTTCTTTACACTGTTTTTGTTTAAACCTTGAATTTTTATATTGATGTTGATCATCACTTTATTTATTTGCATTACCATAGTTTGACACCCAATAGCCGATGCATTTTTCGTGCTGGGGTGTCGTTAAACATTCATTCATTCATTCATTCATTCATCCATTCAAGTCTATCCGAAGAAATACAAAAAATAATTTATATTTATTTACGAATTTTTCATTGACCCCTTCACGTCAGTCACAAAGTAAGTTAATATAAATTCGGAAGTGAAACGAATTAATCCTAGATCATATGCCGGCTTCTCATATTGTTTATTTAGCACCTATCGGTAATTATCTTTCTAGTACAGATAATAGTACTACGATAATCGTGATCTGAATGAACCTTGCATGAAACACCAATCAATTGGTGAGCCTAGTTCGGCCTCGCCGTTTACTTTAATCATTTTAATCGCTACTCTACGCATGAGCGTCGGCATATTTTGTTTTTAACTTGAAATACAGGAGAGATCAATGCAATGTAGTGATTGCAACAATAAAAGGTAAAGGGCCTCCGCCTGTGCTTCATGCACTTTCATTCTTTTCTCAACGTTGTCAATATGTCGCAAAAAATTCTACAACAGCATAATAAAGAACGGTTTTTTAAATTAATAAATATTTATAAATACAGACTACCAGTGTGTTTGTTATTTGTTTATTCATCGGTGATAAATAATAGTTACAAATATGTATCTCATCCGACATTTGAAGGCGACTTCGTTACTCATGAGTCAATCGGACCATCTCGCCCAAGCCAGTTTTACGGAAATATGCGAGGTATTCCGATTGGTGTTTGTGTTACAGAAGCACCCGACAACGGCCGAATGCATGGTTCGAACTACCCGATGGGTCGAACAGACTTTGATGCACCGACAGTGTTCGAGCCAATGAGATTCTACTGTATATATATATATATATATATATATATATATATATATATATATATATATATATATATATATATATATATATATATATATATATATATATACACACACACACACACATACTCTTCAAAAATGTAGGGGAACTCTAATAAGAATTTACAGTTGCCAAAATTGTAAGGCATATTAGCTGTGGTGAATGGTTATATGGTAATAGTGAATTAATTGGGCAAACATTACAACCGGTAGTTCAGTATTACAGTAGGCTTTATGACCATCACAGATCTTGAAGGATGATTGGGGTCAGAAGTGAAATTTGAAATTTGACGGGTTTTTTTTATCAGTAGTGGGTGATACCGCCACGATGTGTCAGACATTCTGACATACTGCGTATGAGTTTCCCAATGACCATTTGAGGGAGTCTGTACCACTCCTCTTGCTGCGCCTCACCAAGTCACGCTAATGTGGTCGGCGGTCTTTTACGTGTACGCACCCGTCTCCCTATCATGTCCCAATAGGGGAAAGGTCTGGGCTCATTGCTGGCCATGCCATTCGATAGATGGTGTGCTGCTGGAGGTGAACATTGACCATTGGTGCACGGTGAGCACGGGCATTGTCGTCCTGAAAAAACAAAATGTCGCCCCAGAGGCCTAGCAAACGGGACAATAAAATCTGTAATGAAATCGCATTGTGACGTTGGCGTGCCGTCCATTTCGTCATCGCAAGACCAGAACACGCCTGTCAAGGACGTCCAATGTGAATACGGACGACTCATCTGGAAACATGACACGTAACCAGCGACGAATACCCCAGTTCTGACGTCTGTGGGCAATGTGACGACTCGTCAACGTAGTCACAACACGATACACGATACAAAAACTGCACCTTTCAGCATCTACATTTAAGAAAAATTGGAAGAAGCATGCCCCCTCTCGCACCCTAATAAATATAAATTTAGTTCCACCCAATATCTCAACGCAATTCCCCGCAAATATCGCTGTCTACGGGCCTGTGTAGTGCACACGAGGATTCTAGGTACTGGGTTCGTCTCCCAGTAATGATTCCCACCCAAAGCAAGAGTATGTACACTGCACCGAAACTCTCACTAGCCACGAACCAGATAGCTGAGATGAGTATCCAGAGAAGCGTGCTTGAGTTTTAATTGGATATAAACACGGAAATAACTACAGATGAAGGAACACAGGATTATTTCGTTCTGTTCTTTCGGCTATCAGTTATTGTATGCACCTTAATCGTCGAAAGTCAAGACCAACCAAGAGATCAGCGATTCGCGTGGCTGACAGCTAATAGTTCTTTAAAATACTACCGACAACGATAGCTTGATCAATCCAAATGCTGTTTCTATTAAATCTATGGTAGAAACCAAACAAACCATTGCTTTAAATGTTTGAGTATTGAAGTCTGTTGTTACTAGTTGTTACCGTCGCTTTGGTTTGAGACGTCGAGGTTTGAGTCACCGGACATATGACGAACATGATATAACTGTAGTGACAACATTCGGTTTACATAAGACAACAGTAGAATAGTATTACTACAAATGCAATAAAGTAAAAGAGACAATAGTACAATACAAATGCAACAGAATCGCACGCTCGCAAAAAAACAAAACATGCATATACATATGTATACATTGTAAACGATATATATAGGCTATTGTTATTTTAGGGTTTACTGCATTTATAAATAATTTCGTTTATTAATTTACATAATTACATAATAACACTTATTTTGCTATTCGCCATTACTTGTTTATATTCCAACGCATTTGATTTACTATAATAATATGGCTTAAGCAAATGTTTACTGTAGTTAGTGAAATAAGTACATACGACATAGTTGGTGGTTTCCCATTTGATATGGATCACCAGTTTGATGGACATATAGCCAGCTAAAATAACACTGATGGGACAGATAATTTAGTTCTAGCAAAGGGTCAGCACTTACTACAAG
>NC_054710.1:25556231-25566231 GCF_016097555.1 Gigantopelta aegis
GGGAATTCGGGTTAATAATACAAACAAATTCTAATGTGCATAAACACGAGACTATTATTACACAATTGCTTTTTTGGTCTAATTTCAATATAAAATAGTTTTAATGAAAAAGCCTTTGGGAATATTATAAAAACAGCATGTTTATACTGTTGTTTACAAACATTGTGTACCGATATATCACACCTTACCAACCAGTATGTGTAAACAGGTTCTCAGCGTACAAGGATATAGTTCCTAAAAGCACTAATATTACAGTGATCAGTTTTACAGTTATTACCTCACTTAATTAATAAAATGATTTGCCATAATGTACAAACAATATTAGGATACGTTTAACTAAGAAAATAGCTAATCGATCGTACAAGTTTTGGAGGAAAATAAACTTTACTGAAGGGCAAGGTCAATCCCGGCAGCCATGTCAAAATAGTCGATCAAACGGAAATTTATCTCAGGCTTATTTATGAGCCCATGGAATGTTTTCAGTGTGTAAGTACACACACTTTGCAGTTATGGAAATATTTACATCAATAATATTAATGTCAACGTTGTGTCATAGTTTTTATATGCACAGGAATTTGGGAATTAAATAATGTCGAAGACCGCAAGACCAAAACACGGACGTCAAACATTAAATTAACACATTTAGCGATCGTAATATACTAATATCTAATAAATAAATTACGGCAACTATTTACAAACATAATTCCTTACACTATAAACAAATTATTATGAAATACAACTAAATGTAGCTCGCGTTGTGCATCCAAACGATCACTAATAACAATAGTTACGCAATTTCGTTTTTGCCTATAGTGCGCGACACGACAAACGGCACTACTAAGAATTCCATTAAACAATAACTATAATAAATGGCATAGTTCCAGACATTACAGAATACAAGCAAATATGCAAATAATTACTACTAAATGTAAAAATAAATATTGTGTTTTGTTCAATATTAAAATTACTTGAGAAAGGTCCACGTCACAGCAGTTACGAAAATTGTTGGGACAGCCATGACAATATATATATATATATATATATATATATATATATATATATATATATATATATATATATGTTTACGTATGCTATACTATTTTATATTTTCAGTGAAACCAAAGTATGGGATACTTTTCAGATCACTTACTTTAAGAATTTGATAGCTTTGGAAATTCGATGTAAATCAACAGAGATCACGGCACTATGTTCATTGCCATGTAAGCAAACGTACTACGATGACACTGGATACTTGACGTATGCATTCATAATCATGACATAAAAACATTTCTATGGCAATTTTAGACTGAAAGCTGTCCAGCGTTCAGAAAAAAAAAAAAAAAAGTTTAGTCGTATGTAACGACATCCAAAATTACGTCATTCGAATTTGACGTCATTTCCATTCAAACAGACACCGCGCCACAAATTCATTTGAATATCTAGTAATGGCGGATTGGTATTAAAGTTGTCTGTACAGTTTACAGATCATGTTGTACAACCCTCGTGTGTTTCGGTATCGTCAATATCATATATTACAAGAAAACTAAATATTATGCGCGCCAGAGGCTCGACAATACAATTTTTATTCCTAATACATACATACATACATATATATATATATCTGTGTATATATGTATGTATGTATGTATGTATTAGGATGTATATGAGTTTGTCGATACCGAAAAAAAAAAAACACTCTGGTCATAAGCTATATTTTTATTATTTTTATTATTATTATTTATTTGTTTTCTATTACCGATGTGGGCTCAAATATACGGAGTAATATTTGTTGCGATCTCTGCACAGTGTGCAAATTGGTTACTGTCTGGTTGAACATTCACAACGATTGGTTTGTTATTTCTCACGGCCAGAACATCATTTTCAACCATAAAATGTTTCTTTGCTATAGTCAGATTACACATATGTTATACGATCTACAAATATTTATAGACAAATAATATTTTTGTAGAAAAAGCATAATTCCTAAACTTATAATTCAGGATGAAACTGAGTTAACTAATCAGCGTGCTATTATTAATGCTCAAAAATAATATTATTAATCACTATAAAATCTAAAAAACAAACACTATATGGATCAGGAACAAGGTTATAGGTTAGAAGGTAAATTGACATATGAAGAGTGTTGTGAATCAAGGAAGAACATGAAAAATGGAAAATCGCCTTGCCTCGATGGTTTTACTGTAGCATTTTATAAAATTATTTGGGGTGATCTTCATGAATATCTAATACGTTCGATAAATTATGGATATGAACACAAAATGTCCATCGACAGTGCAAAAACAGGTTATGATTACATGCATACAAAAGGAAGGGAAATCAAAGTATTAAGACCAAAATTGGCGCCCAATATCTGTCTTAAATGTTGACTATGGAATTGCATCTTCAAAATCGCCAACATAATTAAAGTTGTTTGAAATGACATAATGACTGAAACACAATCAAGCTTTATGAAAACTCGGTGCATAGGTGAAAGTACAACACTAACGTCTGGCATATTAGGTAAAACTAACAAAAAAGGAATTCTTGGAATTGATTTACAGTTCGCTTGATGCTTTAGTTTGGTGTTTTATTAGGAACAACAAATTAGATCTCAGAGGATCATTACCTTTTACAACACTGTTTTTAGTTGTATTCAAATTGATGATCATCTCTCATCTTTGTTTTTAACAGAACGTGGCGTAAGACAGGGAGATCCTCTGTCACCATGTACGGTTACTTCCAATACTGTTCCTGTTGGTGCTACACCAAATTCGGTTACGAAGCGCTTTGTCGCACTTCGAAACGCTTTGAACACATTTCAGTTCAGTTTGGTTCTATTTCAGACGTCACATCGTACGGAAGAGATTGTGCAGGCTACTACGAAGCGCTTATATGCACAACACGTCAGGTACATTACCATTTAACATGACGCCATATGGAAGCAACAGAACCGTCCTGTTACATGGGATCCGCATTTGGTGTAACACGTCCCAGAGCGCTTCCGTGGGCTTTCGTGGTCGGTGTGTTAACGGAGTTATGATCAATTTCCAGTTCTATTCACTTCCAGTTCAAAGCGCTTCGATGCCCATTGGCGAAATGTATTTCGTGTAGCACCAACATAACACATGACTTAATTCCTTGATAAATGTTCTTAATAATTTATATTTAAATCACAACACTTAACGTGTTTTGCCACAAACCTGTTCGCCAAACTGTTTCGAATGCTTTGAAAAGTCAATAAAGGAACAATATATATATATATATATACTCTTCAAAAAAAGCTACAAATGGGTTATAACTCCGATTTTATGTTTCACCGGTTCATGCTTTGTGAATATAAGGTCATTGTTCATGTCCCAAACACATTCATTACATTCGATCGTACGGATAACGTTCCAAAATGTGAATATTCGCAAAAACGCAGCCACGTACACAGTATAAAAGTGCAGGGTGTTCGCTTGCCTTAAGGACATGGTCTCAGTGAACCGCAAAATGCATTAGACGTCCAGTTGCCAGGGCATTCCACGTGCACCAGACTGTGGGACCGTTACCAGCAACATGGATCAACACGTGACCTCCCTAGATCCGGTCGACCACGGGTCACTACCCCCGGGCAGGACCGCTACATCCGGGTATTCGTTGAACTGCGCCGCAGCAATACCAGGTTTTGCGCAGGATATACCAGACCGTGGGATAGGAATTCGTGCCAGACGTCCAGTTCGAGGTGTCATCAACACCGTCGACTCCGACTGCAGTGGCTGCCAGATTCATCGACAATGGCCTCAACTGCGATGGAGACGGAGTGTGGTTCAGTGATCAATTTCCGACGTCATGATGGAAGATGTCGCGTATTCACTTCCAGTTCAAAGCGCTTCGATGCCCATTGGCGAAATGTATTTGGTGCAGCACCAACATAACACATGACTTCACAACGGCTTCCTTGATAATGTGTTCTTAATAATTTATATTTTATATCTCAACACTTAACGTGTTTTGCTTCAATGCCACAAACCTGTTCTCCAGATGACCTTGACCTTGGTGGTGTGTCCTATCAAACTGTTTTGTGAATGCTTTGGTAAAGTCACCATTCAATAAAGGAACTATATATATATATATATATATATATATATATATATATATATATATATATATATATTTTCTTTCTTTCCTTGTTTTATAATTTCAAATAAGACATTGGAGTTTTTCTGTCGACTGGAGAAATGTAGTTATTATTTTATTTTATATTAATTGGATGTTGGATGTAAACAGGTTTCCAAAAGAAATTACGCCTATACAATTCGGGTTCTTTTGGGTTTCGTTTTTTTCTTGTAGATTGGTTTCATCCAGCTAGTGTCTACTGGCCTAGCAGCTTAACATACAATTTGAAAAGAAATACTAGTAGATGAATTTAACCGAATCAATAAGGCAACCTCGCCAAATGAATGCTTGATATATCTGGGCGAGGATAAAGCTGTGTGCCCGGGAAACAAAATGCGCTTCATCCACGTACAGCTGAAAGAGAGAAAGAGAGAGAGAATTTGTTTTTGTTTTAATAATAATAATAATAATAACACAAACAACAAAAACAATAATAACATTTTGTAGTAGTAGAAAAAGGACACTGGCAAATATCTAAACTGCGAGCATTTGGTGTTGTATTAAACATAATATCCGAAACGGATCGACCACTTGCAGCAAGTGAGCATTAGTTTGATCATAAGGTAAGTCGGCCCTCCGGTGGGGATCGATACTAGAAAGACCAGATAGCTGGCGAGTGTAATACCACTGGGTTACGCCCTGCACAATTTACATTAAAAACCTGTGGGTATCCATATATAATACCTCATCCCACCAGGGGTGTTTTGGCTACCAATTTGTTGGTCGGGCTACCAGATGTCTAAACCGAGTAGTCCGCTGGGCTACTATATGTTTTTTGGTACATCCAGTTACTCCGCAATCAACAACACGCTAACATCATTAAAACAGACATCTAAAACAACATAAACATAAATTATGTTGCTTGTTACTAGTTTTCTTTTAATTTATTAAAATTATGGGGCTACCATTTTTTACTGAAGGCTACCATGTTGTATAACCTGGTAGACTGGTGGACTACCACTGCAAAAAGTTACGTCCAAGGCCTCTGCTGTGTTGTCGGAGGCAATGGCTACATTTCCTGGTTAGGAACAAGTCAATATAAAAAAAAATTAGTTAAATAGTTGTGTTACTTACATTATAATATGCATTTTGGACAATTTTCATACTCATACAAACAACACTCAAACGGGAGTTGGCGGATATTATACATATATACTATGTCAAAAAAGAAAGGTATAGGTGACAGGGAAAGAAGAAAAGCGTTTGATTTTACAAAATATCGGGGTTTTTTTTTACAATGTTGCTGAATGGCCATGTTCCTGGAATGGGACAGCATGCCCAAATGCACCCTAAAACAAATTTAACGCACGTTGTGGCACGTTGTGCGACAATTGCAGGGTATCGGCGTGAAATGGTCAGATTTTGGCGAATGCACGTGAAACTCGGGGAAAAGATTTGAGTAGTGATGGGTATTTAAAGCTGCAACGAGTTACAATATGTCAATACTAAGCTTGACGAATCAAAACATTGCAATAGGCCGCCTCCAGTTAGGTGAATTGCAGTCAGCAGTCAGCAGTCGCACGCCACATGAACGTCCATCAGAGCACCATATCACGTCTCTGGGACAGGTAACAGCAGTTTCAATCAGCTGAAGACCGGCCCAGACGTGGAAGACCTCGCTTAACAACTGCAACACAAGATTGCTATACCCGGGTTCTGCACTTGCGTCACCGAACTGCCACTGGTTACAGATGCTACAATGAACGTTTTGCCAACAACTGCGTCGCCCAAGTTGACAGATTCGGTGGAGGGAGTATCATAATGTGGGGAGCCATCTCATACACCGGCAGAAGTGAACTTGTGTTCCTACAAGGCAACCTGACATTATTCGCCGTCACATGCTTCCCATTTTGGATCGACATACAAAACTCTTTCAGCAGGACAATGCCAGGCCGCATACGGCACGTGTAACAATGGATTTCCTACAGAATGATAACATTAATGTGCTGTCATGGCCATCAAGATCGCCAGATCCCAACCCCATTGAACATCTATGGGACGAACTGGACAGACGTGCACGCCAGCGTTCCCCGGAGCCTCAGACGCTTCAGATACTGTCACATGCACAGCAGGAAGATTGGGTTAGGATTCCACGTGCCCGGATTCAGAGACTCATTCAGTCTATACTGATTTCAGAGACTCATTCGGTCTATGCCAAGGATATGTCGCGCAGTGATTGCTGCTGATGGTAGCCTCACACGGTACTGATTTTAGCACGCCCTCGTGCGACGCTGTTTGATGACGAAACGCCTCCACTGCCGTCATTCCATAGCACACTCATGTCAAATTTGACTGTGATACGATAATAAATAACGAATTATGTCACTTTGTATTAAAGAGATAATTCCATGAATATTTCGCCTATGCGTTTCTATTTTGACAGAGTATATATTTATGGAACATTTGCTCACCAAACCTTAGAAAAACCTTCCTTTTAATAAAGGTTTAGCTATTAAATTTTTCACAAAATCAGCTTGTTTGAAAATTACCCAAAATGATCACGTCCCACTTTTGTCACAAGAAAAACCCAGTGTATGAATACCACGTCTGATTACAGCTAAACCATTTGAACTCCTTGTGACAATCCAATAGCCATTTCTAAAAATAACTCCTTGGCTATCACTAAGTTTAAGAATTTGCTTCCTATTCCAAATAATTAGCCTTCAAATATAGATCTGAGCAAAAGCAACACGCGAGCCCTTTGCTACCTTAGCACCTTTCTGTTACTAACGTCATGTTTGATCTACAAATTAAGTCAGGTCTTATTTGAAACATTACACAAAATTGCCGCAGAGTATGATTCTTAAAGTTAAGTAAATTCACGAACTGAAAAACAAATTACAGTAAACGTAGATGATATTCTCCTGATCAATATCTGGTTTAACAGTAAAATGTGTATAGATAAAAAACCATTTATACTAAAACGATATATCTCAAAAGGTATTATCTTTATTAACGATTTGTTGAATGAACACGGAGAAATTCTAACATATGAACAGTTCATAGAGAAATACGACATAATTACCAATTTTCTGGAATATGCTTCATTGGTCAGTGCTATAAAATCATTCATTTACAATCTAGATAATTTAAATGATCACGTTTTATAGCATTACAAACTCCCGTGCTTCCATATAACTTAAAGGTTTTGTTCAAAGATCAGAAAGGTTGCAAACATATATATGATTTACTGAACGCTCAAACCACCATTCCAAAATCACAAATACAATATTCTAAAGAAGGATATATCTATGATATATATGATTGGGAAAAGTATTACATTCTACACTTTAGATCTGTCAAAAGCACAACATTATATTGCTTTCAGTATAAAATCATACACAGAATTCTTACAACTAACACATTTCTAAATATGATTAATTATATTGATTCCAATGCCTGTAGTTTTTGCAACAAATCACCCGAAACCATACAACACCTTTTATTTGAATGTAGTTTAGTACATTCTATGTGGGAAGCAATAGAAGAATGTATAAGAAATGAAACTGGAATTGATATTACTCTAAGCAAAGACATAGTTTTGTTAGGCATGATCAATAACGAAAAAGGTGATTTTGTAAATTGGCTGACTATCAACATAAAATATTGTATTTACAGTATGAAAATACAAAAAAGAAATGTACATGTCAATGTCGCGAAAAATATTCTACAAAATAATGTTGAAATACAAAGATATATTAATTAAAACAATTGCAACTATGAAACATTTCATAAGCAATGGACACCCTATAAAACACTCTTTGAAATAATGTTTTAATTAAAAATAATGCATTGAAAGTTCACCTGGAAATAGAGTACTAATTAAAATATCATTCTCTACTACTCTCTCAATATTCCCACAACTGCTTCATACCTATCTACTTATCTACTGCTGTTGCACCCTCTCTCTCTCTCTCTCTCTCTCTCTCTCTCTCTCTCTCTCTCTCTCTCTCTCTCTCTCTCTCTCTCTCTCTCTCTCTCTCTCTCTCTCTCTCTCTCTCTCTCTCACTCCCCTTCCCTGTTTCCGTCTTATAAATATCATAGAAAACATTAATATATTTTAATAGCATGTTTTGTTTAGATACTATTGTTTAAATATGTACTTTGTAAGGCAGTGACCACGGCTCCCCAACCTGTTCACTGCCTATATTCTGGGGGCAATAAATCTTTAAACAAATAATAATAATAATAATAAAAAAAAAAAAAAAAAAAAAAATCACGAACTGAGGATGTATTAATAGATTTAAGAAAATGTAGTTATGATGTTGAATTAAAAACTGTGTTTGTAAAACAAAAATAAAAGAAACTATGTAATAAATACAGAACTTCACATACGTTGTTTTCGTTTTCTATTTATTGCACTTGTTTCGTTTCTGCAAGAATAATGTGTATTCGTGCGTAAAATAAACTCCAGCAATAAAAAGGAAGCTAAAACAATGTATGCGAAGTTCTGTATATATAATATAAAACTTAAACCAAATTTAACATAAATTAATAAAAGTAAATATATACACACACACACACAGATACACACATACACACAAACACACACACACACACACACACACACACACACACACATGTTCGACCCATCGAGTAGTTCGAACCATGCATTCGGCTGTTGTCGGGTGCTTCTGTAACACAAAAACCAATCGGAACACCAAGCATATTTCCGTAAAACTGGCTTGGGCGAGATGGTCTGATTGACTCATGAGCAACGAAATCGCAGTCAAATGTCGGATGAGATACCCTGGTAGTTTGTATTTATAAATATTTATTAATTTAAAAAATCGTTCTTTATTATGGTGTTGTAGAATCTTTAGCGATATATTGACAACGTTACGTAAAAATGAAAGTGCATGAAGCACAGGCGGAGACCCTTTACCAGTTATTGTTGCAATCACTACATTACATTGATATCTCATGTATTTCAAGTCAAAAACAAGATATGCAGACGTTCATGCATAGAGTAGCGATTAAAATGCTTAAAGTAAACCGGCGAGGCCTGCCTAGGCTCACCAATTGATTGGTCTTACATGCAAGGTTCATTCAGCTAACGATTATCGTAGTACAATTGTCTGTACTAGAAAGATAATTACCGATAGGTGCTAAATAAACAGCATGATAAGCCGGCATATGATCTAGGATTAATTCGTTCCACTTCTGAATTGAGAATAACTTACTTTGTGACTGACGTGAAAGAGTCGATGAAAAATGTGTACATAAATATTTTTTTGTATTTCTTCGGATAGACTTAGTCGTTCGAGCTAAATATGTTTAATTTTACAGTTCAGACCAATAAAGTGGTTCGAGAGAAAGCTTCTGTTTGACCCCAGGGGTATTCGACCAATCAGCACCAAAATAAAAGGGTTTAATAGAGAGAAAAAAATCGGAACGTTGTTCTTGGTTCGAGAATACCGGTAGGTTCGACCGTTGGGCGTTCAAGCCAATGAGATTCTACTGTATATATATATATATATATACTTTTATTGATTTATGTCAAATTTGGTTTAAATAGTATCAACTACCAGGTCATTTACGATTTTTGGTCGTTCAACAGACTTTCTTGACTTACTTCAAAAGAAGAATCCTTGATGAGGATTGTCAGGTTAAATGGTCTTCCTATGGCGAATGGGAAATATGGTTGATCTGTCTCCCTTTCGCCCAAGGCAGTCCCGTTTTGTGACATGCGCAATACTATGTTGATGTCAGAGTAGTAGTGGAATCTGATGCTCAGTGTAAGTGCGGAACACTCCGGTCCACATCCCAATGCTACATCCATTCTGAAATAAATGTAACATTTAACAACCATTTTTTGTTTACCAATTACCCCTCCAGATCA
>NC_054710.1:25568731-25571142 GCF_016097555.1 Gigantopelta aegis
TAAATAACTTATTTTAATTTTAAAAAATAAACAAAAACGACTTTTAGTCCGTCCCATCCATCTATGAAGATGTTTTTTTTGTGTGAATAATTTCAGTTTAGTTTGACGTAAAAAAAAAGAGTAAAAGTGTTTTGGAAATAACAAAACCATACTATTTTTTTGTGTGCAGTTGTGAAAACAGTCTGCTCAGAAATAAATAACTTATAGCACATTCCATAGTATGAAAAAAGGTTTTCTCTGTGGGAAGGTATAGTAAAATTAATTTAATGTATTTATAGTCTGTTTTACAGGGAACGCCTTTTTTCATACTATGGAATTTACAAGTCATTTATTTCTGAGCCGATTGTTTTCTAAGATGCATACAAAATTAGCTTCTGTTTTTCTTCTTTTTTTTACAAAAAAACCCTACATGTTTGTAGGATGGGACGGACTAGGCTATAGATACTTACTTGTCTGTACTTTATTGTTTTAATGTTCTCGAACAGTAAAGAAAAATCCCACAAATGAACGAGATGCAAACGACAACAAATCGGATCTCGATGATTGCACGAACCGTGCATGAGAAAACAAACTGACCGGAGTTGAAAGCATAACGTAATTTGGGACATTGACGATATGCACCCCAAGGTATTTTCGGTGTGGATGGCGTCGGCTTGTTGTCATTTGTTTTGTGTCGCAGAAAAATTGTTGGTACAGCATCTTTTTTTAAAAGCCATAACACATGGTATTCCCATATCTCGCTTAAAACAACAAGCCAGTTCGAACGAATCGAAACTAAAGTGTCTGCTGTCGCAACGGTCTCCGGCATTTTCTTCCTGTCCAGTATGTCCACGTTGTTTTAATCAAATTCACACACAGCTTTCTCACAGCAACATTACTAGGAAATGCGTGAAGACTAAATTTATCGGCTTTTGTATTGCTACAGCCGCCAACAACACGCCGTTTAACCATAATAAACACACAAAAAAGCAATGAACAATGGCGCTGACTATCGAAAGGAGTTCCCTTCGTGACGTCACGGATCAAATCTTACGGACATTCCCGAAACGAATTCAGCTGGTTCTGTTTTTCAGGGGAATATTTTTAAATGGAAAATATACCGGTATATAATTTTTTTACATTTTTATTTTTTATTTTCTAATCATATTAAATAATATCTTGATTGATATAGCTCAATACATCATACATCTGGAACAGCACTTCAAATTATTATTTCGTACAGTAAAAACATTAATTTGTATGGCAAAACACATTATATATATATATATATATATATATATATATATATATATATATATATATATATATATATATAAAACCGTGTACCTACCAGCCTTATGTCCGATGGCTAACCCCGACACCACCTAGGCCAGTCTATACTTACTGGGTTATTGAAAACAACACGCTGACAGGAGCAGGCAACTCCATTCCACGATCCTGAAGGGTCACAAACACTTGACTGACTGAGCCCAAAACATCTGTAGTCCTTGCTACAGCTGTATGTCGCGACACTTCCTACCAGCAGTGAACTGTAGACAACGTTGCCGTTTGGCAGCGGTGGGGGCGATGGGCACAACTTCGCTGCTGTTAATAAAAATGGTTTGAGTATACAGGAATTGTAAGATGTTTGCAACAGAATTTTTTTTTATATATTCATATGTATTAAATTAGAAAACTTGATAATGTGCACTAATCTACGCAAATGTAACACATGATTCAAGTTGCATTAGACTTAAACACGAGTCTGTAACATAACAACAGGGAATAAACTTAAACTAGACTAGAGCTACTCTCCCTCTCATTCCATTAGTAAAACCAGGATGACCAGAATCGCTTCGGATGCACGGACATTGATTACCTAAGCAATACAATCTTAAGTAATGTCTGATTTTAATTATCAAAAATGTCACGGTAACTGACGCAACATTCAGACACTTTAACATATTGGCTATTTTTGTATTATTTAATTTAATAAAATTGTTAAGAGTCGTTTTGATTGCAATAAATATGTCGTGCCAAAATTATGTTAACATATATTTCAGTGCATACAATCTCAGAGCAACTATAATCACAAATGAAGTGTGGGTAACTGACGCAACGCTGAAAGTCACTTGTATTTGACATGTTTTTGAATTCTCTGATTCTAAAGCATCACGTTTCCACGTATATACAAATATGTGTAGTGCATGCGTATCTCTGATATCAAGAACAAGGGAACAGTGTATTATACAATTGTTTTATTAACGGGTAACTGATGTAAGACTAAAAGTAACTAACACAACATCTGTGAATAATAAAAACGTACAAGCGTATATTTTATAAATAAAACATTTGTCTTTGACCACTGGTTCATTAATATTGTAATAAATACATAAATTTCAAAAGGGAACATAAACAACGAACAATAGGGA
>NC_054710.1:25571342-25596342 GCF_016097555.1 Gigantopelta aegis
CTGTAGGTAGCAACACTTCCTACCAGGAGTGAACTGTAGGCAACGTCGCTGTTGGGCAATAATGGAGGCGACGGGCACGACTTTGCTGCAGTTAATAAAAGTGTCATGTGTTTACAACAATCGTAAGATATTTACGAAAAACGGTGTAATTTTTATATTGTAACGCCCAACATTACTTAGTATCCACTTTGTTTCTGCCCACAGGCTGACGTTTGAACTATAATACACCCTCTTTTGGAAAAGATACGGTTAACGAGCTACTCTCGATTCACTAATCTATATTAGCTCGGCCATTTACTTTTCGACCGACCGTTCAAAATTGCGCCAAATTCCCTCAATCAAAATTGCGCACCCTTTTCTCTTTGGCATTTAACTGCTCCATTCAAATTCCATAGCACCACCACCACCCCCACCCGACTGCTACCGATTTGATCGGGCTGCTGGTGCTTCCTTGCACCTGCCAGTGCAGGGGTTCCCTCCTCTCCCCTCCCCCCACCTTTCCTGTCATGGACGGAGGAGCCGGCCAAGGCCGGCTCTTGTGCCCACGACAGGCGTGCGCTACAACAGCTTGTTCTGAATGTGCACGTAAAACCCTATGACATGACATGACATAAAAGATACGGTGTTTCTGCTTTGGGTGTCGTAGACCTGAGAAATCGGATAATCTTAAACGTTGTTACCTTTTTTATACATTATACATGTGTATATATACAGTGCTATCTGACAAAGATCTGACTCAGATAGAATAGCCCAAACACATCTCGTGGACTTGTGCTTGTGCGTGTTTTGGTCTGACGTGCGTTCTACTCCAGAAATTCATTGTTATCAGTGTCAGTTATAGCATGAGCCATTCGTGTGACGACGTGGTGATACGTCCCACTTGGCGTTCGAGTTGGACGTATCACTTTGATATGTACCAAAATGTATTTAACCATATCGGTAATAATGAAAATAACATGGATAAATATATATTTTAAAAGTTTAAACTGCCAGATGTTCTAAACGTGTATAATGATAAAAACCCACGTAAAATTAGTACCTTAATTTAGTTGTACGCTGCTGGACTGTATTGATGGGATACATATGTTGCATTTGACCGTCTGCGGACGTTCATGCTGCGTTTACAGTCATAAGCCGAGTTTTACCGGCGTCTATTATGGATAAATAGTTTAAAACATCAATAACAACATAACACAAACTACTCGACTAACGTACTTAAGCATTGGCTGAAGTCTGACCAGGTACCGCTGGCTTGACACACGGACGAAGTGCTGTTTGAGTGGTATCCTTCCAGACACTCCACCAGGGCGACTGAGCCAAACACAGTGGAATTGTACTTGACAAGAGTGTTCAGTGGGCTACCGAGTTCTCCACAGTTCAACACTGAAAATAGCAGGGGTTAATAAACTATTAAATATGTATCCATAGAAAGACTGATTTTGTTTGTAGAGATTTTCTGAAAATAATACATTTAATGTATTTCTCTGTTATCTCGGAGGTCATCTGAATGTCCAGTTCCTATATTTGGAAATCTCTGGAATTTGAGTACCTCTGGTTTTACTTAACCTATTTCGCATCACTGTTATGACAATTACGAGATACCCAAAACGAAAGGTTTAGCTTTTCCAATATTACCTATACATGTGTTACGCATGTGACAGCTTGCGATTAAGAATTGTAGCATGGCAATTTCAGATTGATCATCAGTGAACAATATATATATATATATATATATATATATATATATATATGAATATGCCTATGTCTATGTATGTATGTATGTATGTATGTATGTATGTATGTATGTATTGATGTATGAATATCTATATATTGTATGTTTGTCGAGGTTGACTATTACATACATAGATATTAACGCACTGGCGCATGGAATAATTAAATCCTTTCTGGCCTCACAAATTGTCCCATACCGTTGCTGGGACTCAAACCTGTGGCACCGATTTGCCCGCAAATTGCAAGACTAACCACGATACGCTCTGAGCTATCGAAGCTTCCATGAAAAAGGAAGTTCTTTAACTCAACCATATGCATGGGGCCTACAATATATGCGGTCGATCCCGCTTACGTGCATGAAACAGTGGAAAGACCTGGCACTGGCTAGTATGTATTGATGTATGAATATCTGTGTATTGTATGTATGTCGAGGTTGACAATTACATACATAGATATTAACGCACTGGCGCAGGGGATAATTAAATCATTTCTGGCCTCACAAATTGTCCCATGCCGTTGCTGGGAATCGAACCTGTGGCACCGATAAATAGTTTAAAACATCAATAACAACATAACACAAACTACTCGACTAACGTACTTAAGCATTGGCTGAAGTCTGACCAGGTACCGCTGGCTTGACACACGGACGAAGTACTGTTTGAGTGGTATCCTTCGAGACACTCCACCAGGGCGACTGAGCCAAACACAGTGGAATTGTACTTGACAAGAGTGTTCGGTGGGCTACCGAGTTCTCCACAGTTCAACACTGAAAATAGCAGGTGTTAATAAACTATTAAATATGTATCCATAGAAAGATTGATTTTGTTTGTAGAGATTTTCTGAAAATAATACATTTAATTTATTTCGCTGTTATCTCGAAGGTCCTCTGAATGTCCAGTTCCTATATTTGGAAATCTCTGGAATTTGAGTACGTCTAGTTTTACTTAACCTATTTCGCATCACTGTTATGGCAATTGCGAGATACCCAAAACGAAAGGTTTAGCTTTTTTGAATATTACCTATACACGTGATACGCATGTGACAGCTTGCGACTAAGAATCTTAGCATGACAATTTCAGATTGATCATCAGTGAAATATATATATATATATATTATATATATATATATATATATATATATATATATATATATATATATATATATATATATATATATATGTCTATGTCTGTGTATGTATGTATGTATGTATGTATGTATTGATGTATGAATATCTATATATTGTATGTTTGTCGAGGTTGACTATTACATACATAGATATTAACGCACTGGCGTAGGGGATAATTAAATTCTTTCTGGCCTCAAAAAGTTACCCATGCCGTTGCTGGGACTCGAACCTGTGGCACCGATTCGCCCGCAAATTGCAAGACTAACCACGATACGCTCTGAGGTATCGAAACTTCCATGTATGTATGTATGTATTTAAGGAATTTTGTAAAACTAACAAAAAAAATTCTTCTAATTTTGCCCCAGGGATTCGAAATTGATTTTAAGTTGACCGTTGTGATATACAAAATATAACTGTTTTTCGGTCTTGTTTTAAATTTATTTGGCTAGTACTATGTTTTGTTTACAGCCGGATACGATGTATTTGTTTTAAAAAAATTGTTAGGAAAGGGATAACAACAAACCAACCACTGAAAAATGGATTGGCTTAGAGGCTTAAGCGGCGTGTAGTCGGGTGGAGACTAAGATATCCTTGAGACTTGGATTTTTTCTATATGCAATAACCGGACGTGCTGTAATAGGGTTTTTCATAACAGTTTGCAGATTTAAAAACTCCTCCTTCATAAGTTTACCAATATCAACGCTACGTCGACTGTAAATTATTGGAAAAATTATTTTATCTCTTTTTACAGCTTTACCAGATTCAACGTTGATTCCAAATGGCTGTTTTGTCTGTAATGTACGAATCCAGAAGGCCTCTCGTTCAAGTCTCAAGAGGTCTGTTTTGAACCAAGTATCAGGGGTTGTTCAATTGGAATTATTACAAAATTTTCATCTAACGAATGGTCAGGTAGATTGAAGTGATTGGCGACAGGGGTGTCAACTTCATGCCGAATATCATACTTGTGACAAACTGCTCTAATTCTCAGTTGGTTTTGCGTTTGTCCTACGTACTGTTTTTTACATAAATTGCAGGTGATTAGATATACTACATTTTTCGAATCACAGTTCATGTCTGTCCGAATTTGATATTCAATTTTGGTCTGTTGACTTTTGAAAGTCGACTGCGTTTTAAGTAAGTTGTGAAGTCTACACCTGGTTTTGGCACAAGTAGTAGAGGAGCCAGTGCTTATTTGAGGTGATTAGTTATGCTGAAGTTTGTATGGTTTATAGTCTTCAGTTGCCCTAAAGGGATTTTCTAATTCTCGAACAGTTTCAGATTTAATTTTTCTTAAAAACCGTTTTGAATATCCCCTAGGTGTTAAAGCACTAAATAAAAGTGAACAAGCCTCATTGAAATTCTGTTTGTTACTCGAATTTCTGTGAAATCTAATACTCTGAGATTTAACAATGCCTTTAAAGGTGTGGCATGGGTGAAAAGACTTACAGTGGAGAAGTTGGTGTGTGTCTGTTGGTTTGAAAAACACTTTGTAGTCTAGGTAACCTGATGTTTCAAACTGTGTACCTTTATAAATTGTTACATCCAAAAAGTCCACTGATTTATCTGATATGGTGGCCTTAAGTTTGATATTGTCATCCTGTTGATTTAATAGCTCAAAAAAGTTCCAAAATTCTTGTTTAGAATGTGGCCAAATGATAAGTATATCGTCGAGATATCTGAGGTACAAAAGAGGTGTTTTACTCGATTTCTTTAAAGCAGCCTCTTCCCATTCGGCGACATAGATAGATGCAAAGTTTGGACTAAAACGTTTGCCCATAGCACAACCACACACTTGCTGATACATTTCTCCATCAAACTCAAAATTATTTCCTTTTAGGCTTAATTCTAACAGCTCAATAATGTTCGTATCTGGTCTGTTTGTATCTGGGTACTTATCGAATGCTCTCTTAACTGAATCAATGCCCGCATCAATACCTATGTTGGTGTACATGGAGTCAATATCAAGGGTAACCAAGAATGAATCTTTTGGGATTTTGATAATTTTGATAGAAGATCTTCAGTGTTTTTCACAAAGCTTTCATGTCTATTTGCAATTGGTTTTAAGTGAAAATCTATGTATTCTGAAATATTGTACGATTCTGATCCACAGTCTGAAATGATTGGACGACCGGGTGGTGTGTTAATATCGGTCCATGTATCGACTGGCTTGTGGATTTTTGGAAGTAAATAAAATTTCCGGGTTTGTGATTGTGACCTGGCTTCTAAATATTTTACTTGTTTTTTATTTATGTCCCTGATCTTTTAGACAGTGAATAATTGCATTGAACTTTTTACAATTTTCAGGCCAAATAGCTTTGTCTAATTTTTTGTAGTACTTTGAATTATTAAGCTGTCGATGGGCTTCCCGGATATAGTTCTCCCTTGATAGAATGACAGTGGCTGACCCTTTATCTGCAGGTTTTATAACAATTTTGCGGTTTTTGCGTAGTTTGGTGAGAGCACGACGTTCCATGACAGAAAGATTTTGCTGATTTGTGTAAACTGTCATATCACCCACTTTTTCCACTATCCTTTTATGAGCTTTAATGATTTCAGGATCTACACTAGAGTTTGGGGGTAACCAGCCGGAGTTTTCCGTGAATGGGATTTTTTTCTCCAGTTGAACGCCGAAAATAGTCGGCCAGTTTCATTTTGTGGTCAAAAACTGCCGTATCCATTACACCATTGTCAAGTTTAGCCTCTAAGCCTGTTTTTGGTTGGGGGGTGGGAACAAAATTCAAACCCCTGTCCAGTAATGATTTCTCAGCGGATGTTAGAAGGTTAGTGTCACCAGTTAGGTTAACAATGTTAGTTCCTAGTCCTAAAACAGGGTGGACATTACCCTTTCCCGGCCTTAGTTTAAATTTAAGTACCTCATCCAACTGCGATAAAGTTTATTGGCAGTTGTTTCTGTCCAGTGAATGTTGTCCTGCCCAACCTCAAAATCACATGCGTGAAGCGCAGGTATAATTTGTATGTTCCTCATTGTTTTTGCAGCCAAATTTATTTGGTTGAGGCAGGTTTTTTGACTAGCCAAAAGTCTGTCCGAAAAGTTAAGCTCGATAAAAAGTATTTTTGACCTAGGGAAACGTTTCCGAATCGAGCTTATCATGTTTCACAACTGATTTATTGCACTGGTTAGATTTTGATCTTTTGAGTTTATACCAATGTTAAGAACAATGGTTTCGGGTTGAGACTTGCCCTTATAATTTGAGGCCATGGTCCGAAAATTATTAAAATTGGCGCCTGGGTAACATTCTACTTGCACCTCAGGATGCGTGTCCAAATTAATTCTGGAGAGATTTGATGAGCCAAAAAGATGAGTTTTTTTCTTAATTTCTGTAATGCGCCATTGAGATTTGTCCGAAACGTTGTGCCGAAATTGATAGAATTTTGTTTGTCGAAAATTTGTATCCCGCCCTGAGTTGCGATTCGGGGCGGTGGGAGACTTTAATGCGTCAGCAAAAGAAGTTCCCAGACGAGGTACTGAACTACATGAGTTAGATGGGATAGGTGGGGTGGGTGGTGAGTTAGGCGGTGGTGTTAGGTGAGGTGCAGTGGACCTTTTGGCAATGGGCGGTGTTGCCTTAATGTCAGGACGGTTGGAAGGGGTGTTAACACGTGGGGATCGTGCTCGTTTTTGTCTTTGTGGCAGAGGAGTAGTAGTTTGACAAGAACTACCCACACTATTCTCTGTGTTGGGGAGAAGGTCCGAAAGATAACGGGAAAATTCCGACAGACTAGAATCGGTTAATTTTGTTTTGTAGTTTTTTCTTCCCCATTTGATGGCAGTAAATTGAGCACAATCGAAGTCTAAGTTTTTTGATGACATGGCCGAAATAATCTTAGACTTCAGTAGTTTTAGAGAATTAGCATAATGCTTAATCAACACGTTCATGGTTTGATTGGCCCAATTTTGATTTGTCAAGTTCAAGTCGAATGTAATATCTAAATTTGGACGTGCCGGTTTGATGAAGGAGGTAAGCTCCTCCACCTTCCTTGCTAGTGATTTTGGGAGGGTCGAATTGACTAGATTCTCCTCCAGTAACCCAATGTGGTGGATGCACTGCAACACATCGTACAGCAGTATAACAAGTCCAGCAAAGGCCGAATCGGACTGATAAACCCTGCTTTTTGTTTTCGAATTGTTGGACGGCGGGTTACCAAAATCTCGACCTCTACTACCCGTATGGGTATACTGGGTTTACAGTCGTGAGCCGAGTTTTACCGGCGTCTATTATGGATAAATAGTTTAAAACATCAATAACAACAAAACACAAACTACTCGACTAACGTACTTAAGCATTGGCTGAATTCTGACCAGATACCGCTGGCTTGACACACGGACGAAGTGCTGTTTGAGTGGTATCCTTCCAGACACTCCACCAGGGCGACTGAGCCAAACACAGTGGAATTGTACTTGACAAGAGTGTTCAGTGGGCTACCGAGATCTCCACAGTTCAACACTGAAAATAGCAGGGGTTAATAAACTGCAAGACTAACCACGATACGTCTGAGCTATCGAAGCTTCCATGAAAAAGGAAGTTCTTTAATTCAACCACATTCATGGGGCCTACAATATATGCGGTCGATCCCGCTTACGTGCATGAAACAGTGGAAAGACCTGGCACTGGCTAGTATGTATTGATGTATGAATATCTGTGTATTGTATGTATGTCGAGGTTGACAATTACATACATAGATATTAACGCACTGGCGCAGGGGATAATTAAATCATTTCTGGCCTCACAAATTGTCCCATGCCGTTGCTGGGAATCGAACCTGTGGCACCGATAAATAGTTTAAAACATCAATAACAACATAACACAAACTACTCGACTAACGTACTTAAGCATTGGCTGAAGTCTGACCAGGTACCGCTGGCTTGACACACGGACGAAGTACTGTTTGAGTGGTATCCTTCGAGACACTCCACCAGGGCGACTGAGCCAAACACAGTGGAATTGTACTTGACAAGAGTGTTCGGTGGGCTATGGAGTTCTCCACAGTTCAACACTGAAAATAGCAGGTGTTGATAAACTATTAAATATGTATCCATAGAAAGATTGATTTTGTTTGTAGAGATTTTCTGAAAATAATACATTTAATGTATTTCGCTGTTATCTCGAAGGTCCTCTGAATGTCCAGTTCCTATATTTGGAAATCTCTGGAATTTGAGTACGTCTAGTTTTACTTAACCTATTTCGCATCACTGTTATGGCAATTGCGAGATACCCAAAACGAAAGGTTTAGCTTTTTTTAATATTACCTATACACGTGATACGCATGTGACAGCTTGCGACTAAGAATCTTAGCATGCCAATTTCAGATTGATCATCAGTGAAATATATATATATATATATATATATATATATATATATATATATATATATATATATATATATATATATATATATATATATGTCTGTGTATGTATGTATGTATGTATGTATGATTCGCCCGCAAATTGCAAGACTAACCACGATACACTCTGAGGTATCGAAACTTCCATGTATGTATGTATGTATGTATGTATGTATGTATGTATGTATGTATGTACGTACGTATGTATGTATATATGTATGTATGTATGTATGTATGTATCTATGTACATGTATGCATAGATACGTACCTATATACGTGCATATATACACATATACGTACGTACGTATGTGTGTCGGACTATGTCTGTATCTGTGTGCGTGCTTGTAAGTAATCTTAGATTTCTTACCAAACCCGACTGATCCCACTTCTGTTATTTGCGTCAACTGTTCTAGACTTGAGGTGTATCCCATACAGCGTTGTTGACCTTTGTTGTAGACAAATCCAGAACAGGAATCTCCTAGACGCCGTCTGCACACGGGGAGGCAAACGTCGAACGACTGGACTCCAGTCTCTGTAAACTGGACAGACTTATCAGTAAACACTTTTAAATAGCGAACCGGACTGGATTCGCAGCTTTGAGAGTGAGCATATGCAACAAAACCCGCTACTAATATAATGTGCGCATATGCTGAGCGAGGACTGAATTTTTGGAAATTCATCATGATTTGTGATTAAACTTTGTGAATTTCCGAGAAAAAAACCCGTGTTCTTTTTTTTGTAAATTTTTTTTTTTACATTAAATGAAATATGAATATCAGGGAAGAAAGAGTACAGCCAATAGGTTTTCCTTTCGTTATGTTCAATGAAAATGCCCGTTTTAAAGGAATATATGTTCTTGAAAACAATCACAGTATTGACCTGCCCTGATTCAAGTGCAATGGTAGCAATTGGTGAACAATTCAAACTTAGAACACGAAAGACGATGTTGATATTTTGATATGCTATTTAATTTTAAAATATGTGAGTATTACATACGTAATATTAAATATTATCTCGTATACACAAGCAACGCAGTTGGCGTATTAGTTTTAAATATCAAACCATGGAACGAGGAAAGTTGCACACTAATGAAAGCATTTCAGATCTTGTAAACACATCCTTAAGATTCTGTTTCATTTGAGTCTCTAAACGCCAAAACTAGAAATCAGCCCACAGACAAACAATGATAGTCCATATTCTTCGGACAGCAAACGCAACTATTGCACTGATGTAAACCTACAGTCTTTATATGTCGCTTTATATTAGTTATAAGTATTTAACAACTCTCCCTTGAGTAATCCAAACAGTATCTACGTACACAAACAAAGAACAACAGAAACAGGAAGCAATAGAACTGCTAGAAAGAAAAATATAGCGCACAACTTAAAACATAATAATAACCGGTATCGGTGGTGTCGTGGTTAAGCCATCGGACGTAACGATGTAACGTACAGGGTTCTCAGCGCCAGATTTTATGACTTTCCATATAAAAATCAACTAGAAAACGTTGTTAAAGTGTAGACTATAAATGTTTTAACTGTTTTCATCAAAGATGCAGACTTTTAAAAGTTCGATCGTATCTGAACTTGAATTCTGAATGTTTCATAGTTTAAATATCAACAGTGTTCACCCACTATGTTGTTTACAATATGACACTGTTTTCATAGTATATGTGTTTCTGGCCAATGTTTTTACCGTTATACCAAATATTAATTCTGATTATTCCATTTATACTTTCTGGAATTTGTTTTTGTTGAATTAATATTTTGACAAAAAGGAAGGAAGGAAATGGTTTATTTAACGACGCACTCATCGCATTGCATTTACGGTCATATGACGTCAGATATATAGTTAAGGATCACACAGTTAGGGAGGAAACCCGTTGTTGCCACTTCATGGCCTGATTAGTTCGATTAGCAGCAAGGGATCGTTTATATGCACCATCCCATATACAGGATAGCACATACCACGGCCCTTGATGTACCAGTCGTGGTGCACTGGCTGAAGCGAGAAATAGCCCAATGGACCCACTGACGGGGATCGAACCCCAACCGACCGAGCATCAAGCGACCGTTTTACGACTGGGCTACGTCTCGCACCCTGGACGAAAATAATCTCCTAATATAAAATTAGAAATATTTAGCATTTGAATGATTCCGTTTTGAATTAAATTGTCCCGTTTTATTCTATATGGTTTATCTTGCCAGATACAACTGAAAGCTATTTTGAGAAGAATAATCTTTCATAATTCCTAAAATAACTCACCGATTAATTGTATTGTCTAATCCGCTAGAAGAAACAATGGAACAGACATTTTAAACGTTTCTTCTGGCGGCCTGGGCTATGACATTCATAGGTGAGTTATTTTAGGAATTATTAAAAATTATTCTCCCTAAGACTGTCAATTGGTCCAATAGACCAGATGTTCATAACATTTTTCATTTCATTAATTTTTATTTCAAAATTGATTGCAGCAATTTATTTTAAATCAATTGAAATTTTTACTGGTAACTTTTCAAAATGATCTGCATCCCATTATAATTTCCATTTTACATGATAATTGGGATTGTCTGAGTCTGTCCATATGACTTTCGATTTCGAAACGTTATCTTTAACCCAGAAACATTAGCGTATAAATGTAGATTATTAACGTGTGTGCAATAGATTTGGGAGATCCATCTAGAACAAAGGTTGTGTCGTCTGCATAGTGTGATAAGAGGAATTCCTCTCCGCCTACATTTCTTTTGTCAAAATGCCTAATAGATATTGCGAAAATTAAAAAAAAGACAAGCTAAGACATGACCTCTTATGAGGGGGCAAATGTGGCAATTTCCCCAGGTTCACATGCCAGAGGGTCCCCCACCCCCCCCCCCCCCCCCAGACTAAGGAATTCCTTATATATATATAATTATATATATATATATATATATATATACATACATACATACATACATACACACACACATACACACACACACACACACACACACACATATATATATATATATATATATATATATATATATATATATATATATATATATATATATATATATATATATATATTTATATATATATATATGTAATAATTATAAAATTAATTTTATTATTAAACATAATTAACAAAGTGTGTGTTGAGGCATCAGAACAAAGAAAGTAACTTAATTTCTGTGTTGAGGGGCCCCCAAAACTGAAGTGCAACAGGCCCCACAAGGTCTAAATCCGGCCATGACTACATTCCAATACTGACCAAAAACGTGCTGCTATGTTTAAGGACACAACTATTAACGTCGAATAGCAACACATTATAGTTGTGACGGAAAATGCTCTTAAATTTGTTTCGCCTGTGGCGATTTTAATTGTGTTAGAGGGCCGTGTGCAGTTCATTGCTCGTAGCCCAGGTGGGCAACTTGTTACGTTAATACTTCGCGCGATCGGGCATTCCAATATGCACTTAGTCCAGCTGTGGAGGCCATGTGGCGAGTAGTTACGTAATACCTCTGCGAGTGCGGTTTTTACAACCGTGATTTGGCGACGATGGCGTCAGTAAGTCTGTCGATCAGAGAGAAATAATACCGCTTGGTCGCGTTGGAAATATCAGATGATAGGGGAAGGTACCGCCTTGTACCCCCAGGCGAATTCTGATTTTATAATAAATAGCTAGTTTTTAGAGATATCGAGGAGAACGAAAAGGAAGCTTCCCGGGAACGTTAATCCTTTTGGACTTTGGTAAATATAATTTCTGCTCTGTGTAGAACCTTGATGTGATTGATGTGACTTTAAATATTTTGATACTGTATTATACCAATATTCTTTAGAAAGTGTCTTCGGTCATCTGACGAAGTAAATCGTAGACTTTTTGTTCTAACATTAGATGAGTATTTGGTAATATAAAGCTTAGCCAGTCATCCTAGTGGACCTAGGTAAACTGTAGGTTATTGTCTTTATTGTGATAGGTACCAGTATTAATTCTGTGTTACAAGATTACTGAAATAGTAGTTAAGGGTTAATTAAAAATTAACCCGTTAGGAATAGAGCTGTAATTCCTTTATTAATTAAGTTCCCCAAGAAGCGTTTCTCAATTATCACACGTTACTGAATGAGTAGTAAGGGTTAATTAAAAATTAACCAGTTAGGAATGGTGTTGTAATTCCTTTATTAATTAACTTCTCCTGGAAGCGTTTCTCAATTATCACACGTGTGGGTGTGGTGTAACGGTGAAGTGATTCGCATATTGTGTAACTAGACACCTAGAGATTAACTAATTAAGTGATCAGTTCTGGGTTGTTATTATTGCTTTTATTAATTAACTACTACGGCTGTACATTTGTCAGCGTAGGATAATACAGATTCCAAAGTGTATTGTGTTTTGTTGTGTTTCTAGTGAGCTAAACGTGCTATAATAATATATACTTTATATAAGATCGTATCTCTGATCATACCTAGACGAGCCATACTAGGGTTTAACCGCCTGTTACAGAGAATGAATGAATGAATGAATGAATGAATGTTTAACGACACCTCAGCACGAAAAATACATCGGCTATTGGGTTTCAAACTATGGTAATGCAAATAAATAAAGTGATGATCAACATCAATATAAAAATTCAAGACTTAAACAAAAACAGTGTAAAGAACTGTGCAAAAACACAAATATCACAGAATTTTACGGATACTGAATTTTACTCAAAACTTCAATTTTGTGCTGTATTGGCCATTCTCTAAGAGAATGTTACACCCCTGCACCACGGTGAGGTTACAGCACACGCAGGGGTGTTACAGAGAGATCTAATAGATATACAGTTAGGAGAGATATTTTGATAATCGTGTTTTATTCAGTTACGGGTATTATAGAATCCCCGTGACAATAGTCATGAGTCGATTAGGTTGAAGTTATTAATCTTAAAGAAACGTTGAATAGTGAAATATAGTAGTCGAAACGTTTAGAATGCATCTTTATTACATATCTGTGAGAGATAAATGAGTTTAATAACAGAAATGTATGCCACATTATGAGATACCATTTCCCTTGACAACGCTGGGATACAAACTATCGCGATGGCCCACAGAGAGAATGGAATCAACACATGTTAATGCCGGACAATTCTGGATAGTAGTTCATTCATAACATTACTTTGAAAGACGTGTACACAAATTGTAAATTAGAAACACAAAATTTAAAACAAAATACAAATCATTAGGATAAAAATTTACTAAGATAAATAATAAAAAAAACGTTTCTGAGTATAGACGAACATTATTTATCTAAACATAATCAAATTAGCATATTTCACAGGAATGTGTATATTGTATCGTACAAACAATAGAAATTGACGTGGATTTCAAAGCGTATGGCACCGTCCACAATGTTATGATTGTTACTGCCCATGGGAATACGCCAACCGGCCTGCACTTTGGTATCTGAGGGCGGCGTTGGTGTATATGTGCGGGTTGCATCAAACTATGGTCAAAGCTAGTATGGCTCAACCAAATTTAGTTTTACATCTAAGATTTAATCAGAGATGGACATATATATATATAACGCAAGAATTACGTTAATCATTATACAATTGAACAACGAGGCTAAACATATATAGTTTCTTCTGGCGGCTTGTGCAATGAAATTAATAGTTAAGTTATTTTAGGAAGTATTAAAGATTATTTTCTCTAAGACTGTCAATTGGTCTAATAGACAGGCGTTCACTACATTCTTCATTTCATTATTTTTTTTATTTCAAAATTGATTGCAGTAATTAATTTTTATGTCGGTTGAAAAGTTTACTGGAAACATTTCAAATGTATCTGCATCCCATTATAATTTTGATGATTGACATTGAGTAGTTTCTGCTGTCTGTCGATATGACTTTCGATTTCGAAATTTTATCTTTAACAGAGAAACATTAGCATATAAATCTAAGATTATTAAGGTGCGTTCAAGAGATTTGGGACATTCATCTAGAACAATAGTTGTGTCGTCTGCATATTGTGATAGGAGGAATTCCTCTCCGCCTACTTCTATTTTGTCAGAATTTCTAATTGATATTGCGATAACGTCTCCACATATAATTACAACTATACGGCGATAAGGGATAACCTATACTGGATATTTGTCTGACAGTCATGATGTGTTTGAAGCATGTTTAATATTGCCCTTTCTTCTTTATTTTAAAACACTCACTTGTACATTGTCTTAGATGTTAGGATCACAGCCAGCTCTGTCACAATCATGCCCATAAAACAGTACATTCATGTAATTTAATTCATATTTACTGACAAGCTAAGCAATGACCTCACAGTTTCGATGTGGATTGCATCCCAATACTGACTAAAAACGTGCTGCTATATTTGAGGACACCACTATTGACGTTGAATGGCAGAACATTATAATGATGGGTCGATTAAGTTGAAGTTACTAATCTTAAATATACGTTAAATAGTGAAATATAACTTTTGGAATGTATCTTTATTACATACCTGTGAATCGTACGTCACATTATGAGATACCATTTTCCTTGAGAACGCTGGGATATAAACTAACGCGATGGCCCCCAGCACATTAAGGGAGAATTGGATCAACACATGTCAATGCCGGACAATTCTGGATATTAGTAGTCATAACATTCATTTGAAAGACGCGTACACACATTGTAAATGTTACACAAGATTTAAAACAAAATACAAACCATTAGAATAATAAATTTCTTAAAATAAAAAAAATAAAAAATAAGTTTTCAAGTATAGACGAACATTAATTATCTAAAAATAATCAAATTAGCAACAAGGGATCTTTTATATGCACCATCTCATAGACAGGATAAAACATACCACAAACTTTGATATACCAGTCGTGGTGCACTGGCCGGAACGAGAAATGGTCCCTCCAGTGGGTATCGATTCCAGGTCGACCACACATCGAGCGAGCGCTTTACCACCGGGCTTCGTATCACCAGAGATGCTTATTAATTATTAATTACTAATCTACCTGCTCTGGTCGAAGCACCCAAAAATAGAAACTTTAGACATGACCCATTGTGAATGCACATAGAGCGTTACAACGTGTCTCTATATATTCCAAAAGAGTATAAATCTTGTATTCTACAAACAATGGAGACTGGAGTGCATTTCAAAGCGTTTAGCAATAACACGCCAATGTTATGATTGTTTCTACCCGTGGGAATGATAGTAGACACAAAACAGTTTCTGCTTGCCAAAATATAGGTTGTGTGGGCTATTGGGTGTCAAGCTGTAGTAAATGCTTCGTCTGATGACTACGAGACAAAATTACCAAATGTCTGACATCCAATAACCACTGATTAATTAATCAATATCTTCTAGTGGTGTCGTTAAACAGAACAAAACTTTATTTAACTATCAGAAGTAGTCGTGTACCATAGTTTGAAACCTAATAGCCTATGCATGTTTCGTGCTTGGGTGTCGTTAAACATTTATTCTATTCCATTATATCATCAATAGCCATCGATGATCATGTGAAGAAGGCCGCCGTGGGACATATGGTTTGTAATAATTAGGCAGCAGGTACACTTGATGTTTTGTTGACTTCCTCTTCATCACCATTCGCACTTTGAAATCGTGGTTTTACTTATGTTTTAACTAGTCAAGTAAATCAAAACAAAGTCATCTCACTAAAAGGTTTAATTTCACTACTCTCTATAATGTAAATTTTATATTATTCAATAAAAACTAGCAGAATATACCATTATTACGGATAGGAGGATAAAATATTAACTCCTAGTGATTTGGCAACTGGAGGCAGACATAATACATTAATTACTGAAGATATCAAGCCAATTTCATACTCAATCTATATATAGAGATTAAAAGCAACAATAAACTTAGATATATATCAAAACAGATGATTTCAGTTTTTCAATAGTCAGTGTTTCATTTTGTCGAGTAGCATTTGGTTATCTCTGGCTTTTTATTGATTACTTATTAACTACTGATATGAATAATAGTGCATGGTCAATGTGTACCTATTTCTCAGTCGACCTGTCTGTAACGGCCAGCGGTCACTATTTTTCACCCAAAATCACAGGTTGAACCTGCTATAACGGTCACAAGATGATCGTCGTAAATAATTTTTGTTTTTGATTATTTTTTACCCTGGTTATGTCTTTACTTTTTCAATCATCTTAACAATAATTAATTAAATGTGTTTATATGGTTATGTCTGTAGCTTTGGGTTTATATTCTGACAATAATGTTTCAGCCAAAAGAAAAAGGCAGAAGAAAGCAACAGACAATGGTGACACAAACAAGCTAGTGTGGGAATGGTTTAAAAATGCGACATTTTTTTATTTTTTTTATGACAGTTGTGATATTTTTTTAATATATGGGTTCTAATTTTGAACTTGTATATAAGGGTCACCTCTCTATAACGGCCATTTTTGTCAGGTCATTTGGGTGGCCGTTATATACAGGTTTGACAGAGATGTTTATTAATTAGTAATTACTAATCAACCTGCTCCAGTCGTAGCACCCAAAAATAGAAACTTTAGACATGACCCATTGTGAATGCACATAGAGCGTTACAACGTGTCTCTATATATTCCAAAAGTGTATAAATCTTGTATTCTACAAACAATAGAGACTGGAGTGGATTTCAAAGCTTTTAGCAATAACACGACAACGTTATGATTGTTTCTACCCGTGGGAATAATAGTAGACACAAAACAGTTTCTGCTTGCCATACGACGATGATTTCGATGTCACAATGTAGGTTGTGTGGGCTATTGGGTGTCATGTTATAGTAAATGTTTCCTCTGATGACTACGAGGCAGAATTACCAAATGTTTGACATCCAATAGCCACTGATTAATTAATCAATGTGCTCTAGTGTTGTCGTTAAACAGAACAAAACTTCACAAGTAGTCGTGTACCATAGTTTGGAACCTAATAGCCTATGCATTGTACGTGCATGGGTGTCGTTAAACATTTATTCTATTCCATTATATCATCAATAGCCATCGATGATCATGTGAGGAAGGTCGCCGTGGGACATATGGTTTGTAACAATAGCAGCATTTGGTTATCTCCGGCTTTTATTGATTACGTATTAACTATTGATAGGAATAATGGTGCATGGTCAATGTGTGCCTATTTCAAACAATGCCATGCCATTTTGGCATGCATGCCTCTTTGCAATTAAACTTTTCAAGGACGACTGAATCAGTCTTAAAGTAGTATTGTAGATATTTAGTTAACGTGTGTGTGTGTTCGTGTGTGTGTTGTGTTTAACGACACCATTAGAGTACATCGATTTATTAATCATCAGCTATTGGATGTCAAACATTTGGTAATCTGATACATAGTCATAGAGAGGAAACCTGCAACATCATTCCATGAGTAGCAAGGGATCTTTTATATGCACCATCTGATAAACATATTTAGTCTTGTAATGACACCAACTCATAAACCATAGTTATAAGAATGGTAGTACGGGGTGATTGTGAAAGATGGGCGTATTCTGCGGCTGCCCCACTGGTGAGACCCATTATGAGCACAGCCTACAGTTGGCAAATATTACATGAAAAAGCAAATATGCACACTATATTAACCATTATGTAAACGTTCAAACTAGACTATAAAATCAGATGTCATTGCAATCAGTAATATATTAAATAAGGAAATAGAATCTAAATATTTACAGGGGCGGGCAGCAGCCTAGTGGTGAAGAGCTCGCCTGATTCCCGTCGGTGACACATTGGGTTATTTCCTGTTCCACGACTGGTATATGAAAGGTCGTCGTATGTGTTATCCCGTCTGAGAGACGATGCATATAAAAAGATCCGTTGCTACTAGTGGATATATCTGGTGGATATCCTATCTAAGATTATATCTCAGAATTGCCAAATGTTTGACATTCAATAGCCAATTCTTAATAAATCAATAAGTTTTAATTCCGATGAAGAATCTATGCCAAAATGGCATCATCCATTATGAATGTAAGTCGAGCGTTACAACGTGTCTCTACATATTTCAAAAAATCGAAACTGACACGGATGTCAAAGTGTATGGCAACGTCCACAATGCTAAGATTGTTACTTCCCATGAGATTAAGTCAACCGTCCTGTACTTGGGTATAATTATTTATTTTTAACATCATCAAACCCCTCTGAATCATACCTTAAATAATTAAACAATTTGGAATCGAAAACAAGATATAATAAAAATGATAACCATATGCAGACCTGTTAACGAGGGGCGTCTAGGAATGATAGATACATTTAACACTTTAAATCCTTTAAAGAGTACTTGGTCAAACTAATTTCACTACCATTTTACACTGGCATCTTTGAAAACTGAATTGAAATGAACGTTATTTACACTCATACCGTAGTCTGCAGCCATTGAGGATAAAACATTCAATATAGTTAAAGGGACATTCCTGAGTTTGTATTGTAAGATGTTTCCGAAAAATAAAATATTTCTACGATTAAACTTACATATTAACTATATTTTCTTGTTTAGAATATCGATGTATGTATATTCAATGTGTTTCTGGTCGTCTTAATAGTTTGTAATGTGTTTCTGGTCGTCTTAATAGTTTAGGAAATACACTGAAATTTAACCTAGTACAAGTAGTAGAACGATCAGTAACACGTTTAATATACAGCCACTAATATTTTATGCAGACAAATATATTTCATATGTAATTACAAACGTTAAAATGTCTCTGTTAGTCGATATCATCTTAAAAAATTGCAGCAAATTCAGGAATGTCCCTTTAATGCACATAAATACAAAGATACACAGCAATACACAAACTATCGGCCAGATAATTTGAAACTTCAAAAAACCCAGAAAGTTTTCTAAAGACACCAGTTTGTTTATAGTTAAATAATTTAAACATATACATACATGCATACATACATTCATGCATACATACATGCATACATGCATATATACACACATACATACACACATACATACAGACATATATAGACTAACCGAAATATGATTGTCGGGAACAAACGTATATCAGTGTTATTCTGTTCATTACACCGGAATTCACACCTTCTCACACGGACAGAGCAAATTAGAAACAAACGTGCATCTGACGCCTGAAAACACCTCTTTACAACGACATTACATAATCACAGTTACCGTAGCACGTTGGCAGTACACACACAGTCGCTTAGAATTCTTGATTTCGTAGTGAGCCGACTGTGTCGCATGCTCTCCGAGCTACCGATGTATGCGATGTATTGCTTTTGCAAATAAGCCTTTAGTTATCCAATTAAAGAATTAATTTCGAACAATAAAAGCTTCTATTTTCATGATATTTTGTAAACGAAACAGGTGTCAATCGGAGATGGCTTGATTAGACTGACCCATGACAATTCGATACAGCAGCAATTTCGATATAACGACAAAGTGACCCAGGGACGAACATGGTCGTTGTAACGAGGTCTCACTCTACTAAATAATGGTATTCATCCTCAGTATCAGTAGAACACAGCATACTTTCTTTAGAGATGTTATACAATTTATCTGTTTCGAGAAGTTATCTTCAATTTGACGTACGCATCATTTTATTATCAAGTATCTATTTTGGTCAGGTAATCAATCTGGTTAAATAGGTCTCGAAGCACAATTTTGTTTTGGATAATGCATACTATTGACCTTTAGAAGAATTTGTGATATCCGAGAAACAACTCTTGAACGAAAATTAATGTTCGTAGAGTGTTTGTTTTAATTCTTGTTTATAGGTTTTGAATTCAACACATTGACTAGTGTTGATGTTCACCATACCCGTGTTATCATATATATATATATATATATATATATATATATATAGTAGTCGTTTTCGATTTGAAAGACGCTATTTTATAGAGTGCTCAACCGTGTGGGAGCCAGATATATCGTTAAAAAGTGTATGTTTTTCTCTACATGACAGGCTTGTTTCGTGAGAGAGTTGAATTATTGCTCTCACTCATCAGATGTAGATTTAATTACACCGTCAACGGAAAGCTGATGACGTAATGGACTCTGTGACGTCGACATTTAAGACGAGATATACTGCGCACACGAGCAGTTTTCAAAACGCTTAACAGAAGAATGCAACAGCGCTAAGTCAGTACATTTGGACACTGAAGGATAGATTAACCCCATACACCATTAAGTGGAAAATTGTATCCAAAGCAAAATCATACTCTCCAGCGAGCAAAAGATGTAACCTCTGCCTGAAGGAAAAACTGTTCATAATGTATAAACCTGAAACCAGCACACTAAACTCCAAGAATGAACTCGTATCAGCATGTCGACACAGACGCAAATACCTTCTGTGCGCATACCACACATCACCTATAGACCTGCATAGTGACGTAACCTCGACGTCACAGAGTCCATTACGTCATCAGCTTTCCGTTGACGGTGTAATTAAATCTACATCTGATGATATATATATATGTTTAATGAATTTCACCCACCCGCATCATCCGTCACTACCAATTCAAATGCTCTCATTGTGAAACCCAGCCATGCTTTATGTTACCGACTGAATGCACATGACAAGCAGCATACACGGCTGAGCTACGAATTCAAGGAAACGGCATTATCCATTTAGAGTTATTTTACCCAGATATTCAAATACTTGAAAATACTTTTCAAATATTTCGTACAACAATTAGCGAGCGAATATTCGAATATTCGGACCGAACACTAATGAATTGTTAGTAATTTGCAGAAGTGTTTATTTAATGCTAGACAAAAGAAAAAAATCGATCGCTTGTTGATGATCGTTTGCCTTCGTTTAACAGACAGTTTAATTACGCATCAGAACGTTTTAATTATGCATCAGATGACCAACTTTGTTCAACACTTAAATTAATTGTAGTAACTGGTTCAGTTTCTCAATCTGAAATATGCCTCAAGGGATAGTTATTCAGTAGATGAAATGCATGACTCATATAACTATCGATTGTCGATCGTTAGGCCGAGACCTTTTAACGAATGTAATTACATATCAAATGTATTTTTCTGCATGCAATAGTAGTGGCTGTATATTAAACATGTTTCTGATCGTTCTAATATTTGTACTAATATAAATTTCATTTTATTTCCTAAAATATTATTATTTGAAAACAAACGCCAGTTTGGGTTTCTTAAGAATATTAAGACAACCAGAAAGACATTGACTATATATATATTCTCAGCTAGAAAATACATTTAATTGGTAAGGTTAATCGTAGACATATTTTATTAGTTCGAAAAATCTTACAATGCAGCAAACTCAGGAATGTCCCTTTAATACCAATAGAGTCTGTTTCATCAGTTTTCATAAACCCTACCCATCAAGTGTTCTCTCGCAATCAAACTAGATGGAATTGTTATTCATGGGCATGGTGTTTATCGCTATGGCAACTGTAAGAAGTGGAGTCGGCATACATATGCGAAATCATATTTCAGTGTTGCATACGCTTTAGCTGACATGGCTGAAACATCTTCTTGTATTGCATATGAGGAGATATACAAGTGTTTTATTTACTCTAACTATACTTGCACTACGATGATACAGAAGCAACACGAGAAAGTCCTTGTGTTGACTGCTTATATCAATGTGTTATGTTCGTTGTCCTGAAGTAAATTTTGTATGTAGCACAATTCTGTTGTCAGCTTATTCGTGTTTGAATATATTGACTTCACAACTGCCATCTACTTATTTTGTCCTGCTCAACAGGGTATCTTCGTACTGTCAGACTGATACATAAATAGTTTACCATGCACTTTAATCAATGTGCTCCAGTGGTGTCGATATACAAAACAAATTTTAAACTGTGTATGGACATGCCGAATGTTTGACATCCAATAGCGGATGATTAATAAACCAATGTGCTCTAGTGGCGTCGTTAAACAAAGCAAACGTGTTTTTGTACGCGAACTTTGCCTAATATAATAATTGAAGTGAACGAAATATTATATTTCCTCATATATGGACACACTATGTGCCAGTCTTAATTGGTTTACATCAGCGAATGCTATACATGACCAGCTACGGAATAAGCAATACAGTATCATTGTTTAGCTAAAAAAACCGGAAAATGTTCATTTTAATGATGGAGAAAGTTGATGAGTTACAAACTTAATAACACAATACATATTGTTTTAGATAGACAAGTTCGCGGCCACAACAATGTACATTGCACATTGCTGAATAATCTTCAATATGACATTGCCAGTAAGAAAAAGTATGCAAATTCCATGGTAAAGTTGCATTTATACAAATTTAGTTCACAAATGCATATAAATGAAATGTATAATGATTCCACTTTCTGAAACAAACGTAGTGTTTAGTTCATTTTGAAAATGGCTTACTTGAATATAGGCAAACCATATGATCACGTGTTATGGTTTTGTGGGGATAGCATATCGTCAGTTACATGTTGTTGTCCCATCAGTTACATCAGGAAATTAAGTAGTATTACAAGTTATGTCTCTGAAAACTGATCGCAGTGCATAGTTGCGATCTATAACTATTGAAAGGGTGGTAAAGAAAAATAATATTCTTCAAGTTAAGATGTTGATCACAACTTCAGTAACCCCTGTGAAAAGAGGTGGTACGTAAACGTCTCATAAGTGGGAATATGATTCTAGATGTGTTATTGACAAGAGGAATGAAGTTACCATAAGGTGTTGTAATTTTTTGAAAGATAAATACTTCCCCTTTAATATGCGAAAGACACCCCATTGTTTTTTACTTGTTTTTTTTTCTGCTTTTTTTCCAAATGTCCTCCTGCAATTTGCGAATTATTGATCAAATGTCCCATAAGTCACGATGGAATTCATCAAATAAGATACCCAAAATTAAGACAGCTTTAACCTACATAGCAATGGTGCCTCTACCGGCTGATGATATCGCGAAACATCACAGCATAATGAGCTATGATTTGTTCAGTGGTATAGCATATGGACATCATCTTCATTTATAATTGTAGACGAACATTTACAATTGTTTAGGTTACATTGTGTTTTACTATTCTTCGAAATATGACAGTCAAATGTATCAACCATAAAAATGTAATATTTAACATAAAGGATGTCTTTCAACACAAATTAATACATTTTCATGCTGAAACACAGCCATTTTGGTAAAACATTTTATCTGTTTAACAGCCAATTATCTGAACCTATAACGACGTTTTAATGAACTTGCTTACTCCATAAACATCAGTTTTGACACCAAGTCTTGTAGTTTATTGTAGGACATTTTGTTCACACCAAATTTAGAAAAATGTCATCTTATATTTGCTTGAACTCTGCACAACAAAGATTAATTTCCACCATAGTGACAGATGTTATACTTCCGGTCCCGGTACACTTCACATTTGGGGACATTTGGTGCAGGACTAATTACGTATGTGTCAAAGTTTAATACATATTAATGTGGTATGTCCTACGCCTACTCATTCCTTTCTTCATCTCCCTTGTACAGATGCACGGTTCTGGTTACGGAACAATGTCGTATCGATCAGATTAATTGCAAAATGCGAAATGGCTGGAAGGATTGGCGTCAATTAGATTAAATGTAAAACGCAAAATCGCTGGAATGATTGGCAGGTTTACTGGAAGATATTAACAGTATGTGCATTGGCAACTTACTTGGTGTTTAAGAACCTCTGAAATTGTCATTGATTAATCTAAAAATAAGCTCACATATATAATCAAATGCCACAATTTCAGACTTCTCAATTCTGTATAGTCCCACAAAGGAGTCGGATGCTTATGCCCACATTTGTATAAACATAATAATCTAAACATAGTGCTTAAATATAATTCGTAATATTTCAATAATAAATACAAGTACAATCATGGTTAACGTTTACGCGACCACATATCAACTGACTCTAATTCTCACGTTCCTGATTGTGTTCCACGCAGGGACAGTTTCGTGCAAGAACAAACTGTTTCAAAGAGTGTATAATGTTCCAGACACAGAGAATAGTTGTCTTCTGTGGCGTGGTCCGGTTTCAAACCAGCTGCATTGTGCTCATGTTTGTGCAAGTGATGATCGGTGTGTTCTCTTTAATCACGATGGACACGGAACATGTTCTACGTATTGTGACATTGGCACAGAGTTTCAAGTTTCATCTGCATACGTCTCCGTCACAGGTAAAATTATTGTTCGTGTGTATTTGCTTTCTTCCATTGTTTGTCCTTCTTTCCGTACCCTTGCATAGGGTCCAGTGGTAAAGGACTCGCTTGATGCGCGAACGGTGTAAGATCGATCCCTATCGTGGACCCACTGGGCTATTTCTCGTTCCAACCAGTACACAACGACTGGTATATAAAATGTCGTGATGTGTGCTATCATGTATGTGGGATGATGTAGATTAATATTAAAGATATTTTCATACAAATGGGAATATGTAGAGGGTTTCCTCAAAAAGACTAAATGTTTGACATCCGATAGCCGATGATGAATAAATCTAGTGGTGTCGTTAAACAAAACAACTTTGAACCTTTTCTTGTCTTTGTTTCTGTGTTTTATTAACGGTTTTTTGTTGTTGTTTTTTTGTTGGGTTGTTTCTTTTCTTGGGTGGGACGGGGTTCTTGTTTGTGTTTATTGTACGGACATGTATGAATATCTTTTTGAATATTCACCTTGTTTTCATTTAGCGTTTTGTCCTACGCCTCCTCCGATCGCCAACGGACAGGTGGTCTACGATTCACTGATGTGGAACAGCGGCGCTAACTACAGCTGTGACGAGAACTACTTCTTTGGACGCAGTAACTCGAGTGTGTGTCACGTGAATGGGT
>NC_054710.1:25601342-25616893 GCF_016097555.1 Gigantopelta aegis
TATTTATATTTGGTTTAGACGGACAGAAAGATGGTAAGTAACGCTTTCTTTCATTCTTAAAAAACAAAAATGTAAATATATAATGAAACACATCTCCGATATCGTAATTATTACACAATGGACATATTCTATTTTGTAGTGGTACATTTTTCCATCTGCCCGTTTCAGTTAGAAGATTATTGTTTGATAATCTGAAGCGTAATAATGGACACCAATGTTTTCTCTCTATAACTGTGATGTATGTCTCAAATTCAACAGTATTTTAACATAATTTATAATTTGAAGCTTTGGATGAGTTATCAATATAAGTATACCATGATTGTAAGTATTGGTCCGTAAGCTTTGCATTAATATACGTTTTCAACATGGAAGCACTAGTAATAGCATGCATTGTGATAACCATATATATGTACAACCAATATCATCTAAAACAGATTTAACATACATAATCCATTTGTGATTATAAAAGTTATTATTAACATCATTCTGTAATAATGTGTACACCAATAATGACAACTTGGACTGTTTTCCAGTAATTAGTCGATACCAGAAAAGTATCATTCTTATTTTTACGGTAATATATACTGGGTAACGTCCAAGCTCTCCATATAATATATACAATGGTGTAGATTTTCTTACACGTAATAACAATTTTATAAACTGGTTACATAATTGTTCAGTTAATGACAAATTTTCAAAACCCCATATTTCGCTGCGATATAATAAGACTGGTAAAACCATGCAGTCAAATAATTTTAGTTGGCACTGGATAGAAATATTATGACATCTGCCTTCTGTTAGAATAAAAAACATAGCCTTTTGTGCTTGTGTATATAACATGTTTTTTGCCTTAGTAAATCTATTCGATTTGTGAAATATAATACCAATATATTTATAACTTTCTACGTTATCAAGCTTTGATTTTCCAAGGTTAAACACCTTTTTGTAATTTTTCTTGTTCCTACTAAAGATTAAGACCTTTGTCTTGTTACAATTTACTGTTAGTTTCCATTTTGTGCAATACGAATCGAATATATTCAGTGAGTTTTATGCATATCTTGGTAATTATCTGCAAGGAGTACAGTGGCATCAGCATAGAGTAAAACAAAAAGAACAATTGACGTATGGATTAAAGAATCACTGAATAATTCGCCTATGTCTATACCATGGCAGTCATTCATTTTAAATGTATCTTCAAGATCATTAAGAAACAAAGAAAATAACAAAGGGGATCAATTTTCACCTTGTCTTACACCAACACAGCAGGGAAAATAATCTGTCATAGAATTATGTGCGCTGACACAATATTTGATATTCTGGTACATATTATAAATTACTTGAAAACATTTACCATTTATACCATTTTTAAGTAATGTATCCCAAAGTCCAATTCTCCAAACTGAATCAAAAGCTTTGTTAAAATCTATAAAAGTACAAACAAGTGTTTTCTTCCATGCTTTCATCAGTTCTATTAATCCATATAGTGTAAAGTTATGATCATTTGTTGAATAATCTTTCCTGAATCCTGCTTGAACTTCAGATAATATATCATTCGTTTCTAGATACACTTTTAGTCTATTATTTAACACGGCAGTAAACAGTTTTCCAAGACAACTGAGTAGTGTAATAGGTCTATAATTTTCAGGATTATCTTTATCTCCACTTTTAGAAATTGGCTTGATTATACCAACTAACCATGAGTCAGGAAAGATACCGTTTTCAAATACTAAATTAAAAAGTTTGACATATACAGGAATCATACAGTCAATAGTTTGCTTAATATATTCATTAATTATATTGTCGAGACCCGAAGCTTTGTTATTCTTAAGTTTTTTAACAACTGTAAGTATTTCTTCTTGTAATATAGGGCTATCTAAGATACAGTTACTTTCTAAATCTTTAATAAAGTCTAGTTCGAGAGTTGTGTCAACATTGCTGTTTACTTCTTTAAAGTATTGATACAATGTTTCTGATGGTGGCAAATTACAGTCACTTTTTTTTTTTTTTTAAAGTTTCCAAAAAGCTCGCGTGTCGTGACGGTTGAGATCTGTGAGTTTCTGTTCTGTTTTCCAGTTATGTCTTCTTAAATGTTTTACTATTACATTCTTGTATCGTTTACCCACACATTGTTACTATTACTTGAACCTATACACAGTAACATCAAGTCACTGACTAGGTGTACAAAACACCCACACACTGTTACTGTTACTTGATTCTATACACAGTAACACCAGCTCACTGACAAGGTTTACAATACCCTACATACCGCTATTTAATCCTTCAACTTTTCTGCTCGCTGGTCTTGTTTATACAGATGGGTAAGTTGTTCAGAATGTTAACATCTTTCCTACAAAATAGGTGTTGTACGTTTGCATTGTCTGGACTATAGCTGATACTATTAGAACTGTGGCAAGATGTTACACCTAAGATCAGTTAACACTGCAATTAAAGAATAAATGTATTTCTTCTTCAATGTTGCCTAAGTTGCATATATTGCATAACCTCACAGTAATATGCATGTTGGTATGCCTACCATCTTGAGTATTAAGATTATGATTTTAAACAAAGGAAAGGTGACACTATATACTGATGGGGGAAAAAACCCCAGAAACACGCAAGTTCAGTGTTGGTAATATAACTGTTGTATCTGTATACCAAATGTTGTAACATATGACACACTACTACCTCATTGTACTGTCTAAATAATGTATGGTTAAAATTGGGTCAACCGTGAGCACGTGCGAAGCTGCGTGTGATTTACCGATTTGTAAAGAAAGCGTGCATACGGGCCACTGCCAATAGTTATGGACTTTGAACACAATACCAAATCGAAGTTTTGAACAGTACACATCGAGTGCACATTTCATTTCAACTCAATTGAAAAAGAAAATGCCGCGAATATTACAAGTTGATAGGTGTAGGACTATTGCTCGAATTATGCAGGGACAATCACAACGTAGCGTCGTCCAGCAATTTGGGGTACATAAGTCAACGATACTTCGTTTAGTTGGGCGTCTCAGAGCCACAGGATGATTAGTGGACCGTCCCAGGAACAGATGTCCGCACGTTACGTTGCCACGACAGATATAGGCACACATCTCAAACACGTCCGTAACGAACTCCAGACAGCTACGGAGACGGTGAGTCAGGTTGTAAGCAGTCATAGTCGCCTAGTTTGTCCACGAACGGTTAGGATCCGGTTGAGGTAGTTCAACTTAAGGCCACGACGTCTCTACGTTGGTCCGCAACTTACACACAGGCTGCGTCAACGTTGATTGCAATACGTGTGTGCACATGCACCAAATTTGTGTTAATCACTGTATATTATGGATGGGGGGAGGGGGTTAATTTTTCATTGCGTGAAACCACCTCTCGTGGTCATCCAGGGTAATCTTACATCACGTAAGATATCGACATATGGTCATCAGGCCTCACGTTATTACACGTATCCATGCGATGCAGTATGACGATGAGAAGCCGCACGTCGCAAAAGTTTGTCTTAAGTACTTCAACCAAAAGATGTTTCAGTTCTCGATTGGCTACACTACATTCCTGATTTTAAACCGATCGAGCATTTGTGGGACGAGCTGGACAGGAGGGCCAGAAAGCGCGTCAACGTGCTAAACAACGTCGCTCAGCGCATGCAGGCACTTCTTCATGAGTGGAATAATTTCCCACAAAGGGCCATAACCAACTTCATTGGGTCAGTGGTAAGGAGAGTTAGAGTAGCGACTGCAGCCCGGGGTGGGCACAGAGCTGGTGCTTTATAATGGAATAAAATTAAGCGTTATAGACCGAATATCTGCTTCCCAGTTTTGTTGGCAACACAACTGCATATACAGAGAGAGAGAGAGAGAGAGAGAGAGAGAGAGAGAGAGAGAGAGAGAGAGAGAGAGAGAGAGAGAGAGAGAGAGAGAGAGAGAGAGAGAGATGCATACATGCATACACACATGCATACATACATACATTATGTATGCAGAAATGTAACCAAATATTTTTTATTTTCTTTAGATCTACGTGGATGGAGTGTTCTTCGTTAGCAGACTGTATTACGGTGTTGACTTCACGCTGATCAACGAGGTTACCATCATGAGGGGAGCCATCGTTGACTTAGTTAAAATATATAACTGACCTTAGGAAAGAAAGCTGCACTGTTTGTGACAGAATTATGTACTAATAACACATACCAACAATAGAATGAAACAAATAAAGGTTGTTTCGTTTAACGACCCCACTAGAGCATATTGATTGTCAAACATATGGTAATTTTGAAATATAGTCTAAGAGAAGAAACTGGCTACATTTCCCCATTAGGTCAGGTCAGGTCGTAGTGCAAGGGATACCAGCAGCCCGACCAGGGTCGGTAGCGGGCTGGGGCAATTTTGTTGCTATTGAATTTAGATTATCCATTAGGATTAAAGTGAAAAGGAAATATAGCGCAGCTTTTATGAAGAAACGTTTTTTTGAACGGTTCGTCGAAAGGTAAAAAGGGGAGTTATTTGTTAGTTTTGAACTTAGTATGCCGATAGTAGCTTTTGTCCCATTAGTAACAAGGAATCGTTTATATGTACCATCCCGGGGGTGTTGTGGGCGGCGAGACGTAGCCCAGTGGTAATGCGCTTGCTTGATGCACAGTCGGTTTGGGATAGATCCCCGTCAGTGAACCACGACTAGTACATCAAAGGCCGTCGTATGCGCAATCCTGTCTATGGGATAGTGCATATAACAGATCCCTTGCTGCTGATCGAAAAGAGTAGCCCATGAAGTGCCGACAGCGGGTTTCCTCCCCCAATATCTGTGTGGTCCTTAACCATATGTCCAACGACATATAACCGTACACAAAATGTGTTGAATGCGTCGTTAAATAAACCGTGTCCTTCCTTCCTTCCATCCAAGAGACAAGATAACACAAAACACTGGATGGAACGAAAAATATACCAATAGTCCCACAGACAGGGATTGGTCCCAAACCATCCGCGCATCAAGTGGGCGCTTTACCACTGGGCTACGTCTCGCCCGACAAGGGAATGAAGGTATAATTAGTGTATTGTATTACAACATATTGCATTGTATAATATTCTGTTTTCTCTGCTTTGCACATTTGTATTTCATTTCGTTAATTGAATGTATGTTAACGAGAGCACGTGCACGAGGACAGTAAAATAGTGTTAGGTGTCTGTAGAAGCCAGTAAGTTGCTGTCGCTGCCAAGTGGACTTCTAGAAGCATTTTGTGTATCTTGATTAAAACCTTCTGTGGGTTTCTTTTCATATTCCTTTATATATTGTATAACACATTATTTACCAGTTATTATCAAATTTGAAGCCCGAGTGAAGTAAGTTTGATTTGTCACAAAACAATTTAGTACTGGACAGAAAAATATATATTATTTATTTTTACATTTAGTAGTAATTATTTGCATATTTGTTGGTATTGTGTGATGTCTGGACTATTCCATTTATCATAGTTATTGTTTAATGAACTTGTTAGTAGTGCAGTTTGTCGTCTCATGCACTATAGGCAAACCCGGAATTGCGTAACTAGTGTTATTAGTGATCGTTTGGATTCATAATGCGAGCTACATTTAGTTGTATTGCATAATAATATGTTTATAGTGTATCAAACTATGTTTGTAAATAGTTGCCGTGCTTTACTTATGGAATATTAGTATATTACGATCGCTATATGTTCTAATTTAATGTTAAAGTCCGTGTTTCGGCTTTGCGGTCATCGATTTAATTAAAAGCTATGACAAGACGTTAACACTAATATTATTGATGTAGATATTTCCATAATTGCAAAGTGTGTGTACCTATACAATGAAAACATCCCACGGGCTCATAAATAAACCAGGGATATATTTCCGTTTGATTGACTGTTTTAGCATGGCTGCCGGGATTGATCTCGCATTCAGTAAAGTTTATTTTCCTCCAAAATTTGTACGATCGATTAGCTATTTTCTTAGTTAAACATATACTAATATTCTTTATACATTAATTAAGTGAGATAATAACTGATTACTGTAATATTAGTGCTTTTAGGAACTATATCCTTGTACCCCGAGAAACTGTTTAAGCATACAAGTTGCTAAGGTTAGATATATCGGTACACCATGTTTGTAAACAACAGTATAAAAAGGTTGTTTTTGTAATATTCCCAAAGGCTTTTTCATTCAAAATATTTTATATCGAAATTGATCAAAAAGGCGATTGTGTTATGATAGTCTCATGTTAATGCGCATTAGAATGTGAGTTCATTATTAGTTTCAATTTCCCATGTGTTTGCAATGCACCATAGCGTGTGTGTTGTTTTTTTGCTCGGAAAGTAATGTAGTTTTTGTTCATAAATATTCTAAAGGCTTTTTCATTAAAACTAGTTTATATTGAAATTAGACCGAAAAAGCACATGTGTAATGCTAGGTTTATATGTACACACTTTAGAAATGTCCAGTATTAATTATTTCAAGATTGTAATGCTTTTGTTATGGGCAAAACTGACGTATTTATAAAAAAAGTTGAAGTTCCTCAGGATTTAGAGTGTGCATTTACAAACTGTAAATTGCAAACGCAAGCTGGACCAAAAAAACAATTACTATATTTATTGAGCAATTGTGTGCATAGCGTAATTATTAAACAAAATGATATTTATGTTGTAAAGGTAGATCTCTTCCTAGCGTAACGTAAATTCTGATTGGCTGTTATGACCTCACGTGGTACTTCTCAGAAAGTATAAAAAGGCTAACGTCAATAACGCCATCTATATCCTGGACGGAGAAGCCGGCCAAGGCCGGCTCTTGTGCCCAGGACAGGTGTGCGCTACAACAGCTTGCTCTGAATGTGCACGTAAAGCCCTATGACCTGACCTGACCTAACGCCGTCCAGGTTACATTAACGAGCTTCTCTCGTCATACCAATCTTCCAAAAACATACGTAGCTCCCTTCTTTATTTTTTGGCTGACTGTTCAAACTTGCGCATAATTTCCTTCACACAAATGCGCACCCATTCTATTTGGCTTAATCCTACGGGACTTTCCAACGTACATAGCACTATACCACCCTCCGCCTGTCTCCGGCCCCGATCGGACTGCTGGAAGTAATATTTATAAGCAACTGCAAGCTGTTTACATTTATTGGAGATAGTCCTCACTGGTTTAATATAACTGGAGCTGAAAGGAAGAGATTTATCTATCTGTTGGAGACTTACCTGTGAACATTAACTTTATTTTGAATTTAACACAACTTTTAAATCAATGTATAATTCTGGAAACTGGAATACTTCGGCCTTGGTATTTATAATCTCTGGACATTGTTAATATCCTTGGGACGCGGCTACAACAATATATATATATATATATATATATATATATATATATATATATATATATATATATATAATATATATATATATATGAGGAAAGCAACTTTATATAGTTTTGAGCATTTATATAACGTTGTTTTATTATTATTATTCCTCTTCATATGTTATTAAAACGTATGAGTGTTATTTCTTCTGGCATGAGTGTCATCTGCTTAATAAATATTGTTTTGTATCCAGAGTTCTCGTTCTTCGTCTTTGGTGTTTTAGTGTCATTGGACATAACCTAGGAAACCCGAATTCAAAATAGAGAGATTATGAACTCATAAACAGTGTAATTATAAAATATTATACAATTATCTTATGATGTACATGCTGATATAAAACAATAATATGATGTTTTAAACACGATGCATTTGTGAGATTTATTCCTTGGCTGATGATAATTCCTAATGACATACAGAGAGCTGGGGGGGGGGGGGGGGGGTAGGTAGATAGAATGGTGCTACACCATAGTTAAGAAAGATGAATTATCAAACGTTTGTCTATTATATTTGACTATTTTACGATCCTCTAATATTATTAACTTTACCGTAATCGATCGGACATTGTAGTGTGCTGACACTCGACGTAAACCAGAATTGCTGGCGAACAGTATAAAATGCAGAGCAAATAATGACATCGTAGATATAGTGAGGTAGATAGAATGGTGCTACAAACAAGATGAAGTTTACAGGAGGTAGATAGAATGGTGCTACACCATAGTTAAGAAAGATGAATTATCAAACTTGTGTCTATTGTATTTGACTATTTTACGATCCTCTATTATTATTAACTTTACCGTAATCGATCGGACATTGTAGTGTGCTGACACTCGACGTAAACCAGAATTGTTGGCGAACAGTATGAAATGCAGAGCAAATAATGACATCGTACCCATTGTAATAGCAGAATGATATTGTCAGTATTGGGATACTGTCAAATCGAAACTATGAGGTCATGCCTTAGAATGTCAGTAAATATAAATTTATATATAGTAGTGAATGAAATTAAGTGAATGGATTTTTTTTTTAGGGGGGGGGGGGGGGGGGGCGTAATTTTGTCAGTAATGGTCCTGGGGCCTAATTCACTAAACTCTCTCAACTTTGCGATCTCGCAGTGCAATGATAAAATAAGTCCAACGAGGATACTGTGTTGTCTGCACGAGCATAAGAGACCTTTGTGAATTAGGCCCTGGCAAGGTATACGTGAATGTTTTAGAAGAAAGGAGGGAACGCAATATTAAAACGAGTTCAACCATCTGATGACAGAACACAATAGAACATAACTTTATTTCACCTAGGATGCTATTCGGCGGCATATGAGGAAAATTAACAACAATTATATGACAGTGTCAAGATGAAGTTTACAGGAGAAAATGTATATGTACAAAATCAAAACAAAAATATTTATAATAATAATAATAATAATAATAATAATAATAATAATAATACAAACTGACTGTTAGTGAAATATCAGCTATTTTCGTGTGTTTTGTCTTTCTTGTTTTTTGTTTCTTTGCTTAGTTACTGTTTAGACTGCTCACGGGAGAGTAATTAAATAATTAATTGGTAAACTGCGGGTTCACACTAGTGAACCATGTGTTGCCTCGCCATAAGAGTGATACACAATGTCAGTTTTAAACCGTTGACTCTTTTCCAATTCAGTTGTTTCTATTGCTTTCTGTCTTTATAGTGGGTTGGCAAAATATAACTTCTGATGACATTAAGTACAATATATCGTCCATGCTATAATTATTTCTGACATATCACACATCACTCCAGGCGTTGGTGTCACTTCTGTAATCACGTTATAAGGATTTTACAGAACATTTTAATGAATGACTGAATTTTATAACTGTTTTGTTTGTTTTATATCAACTTCATTGAATAATTTCTTATAATGTTTGTAAAAGAACAACACGTGAAAATCCCATTATTAGCTTTATTGTCTGTAAATATTAATGATAATAGTTTCACAAATAAAAGACACAATTATGTCTAACATGTACATAGTCATTTACAGTACATAGTTGTTAATACATTAACACTACTATTTCGGGTGCTTTTATTTGGCTAAAGAAAAAAAAGACTGTAACATAGCACACGCACACACACACACACACACACACACACACACACACACACACACACAGAGAGAGAGAGAGAGACATACATAGATACACACATACATACATACATATTTACATACATGCATGCATGCATGCATGCATGCATATATATATATATATATATATATATATATATATATATATATATATATATATATATATATATATATATATATATATACTCTTCAAAAGAAGAAACGCAAAACCACATTGTCATAACATTTGGAGAATTGATTTAATTATTGAATGGTGAGTTCGATAATTACCAAATGTTGCAGGATTGTTCACAATTCACTCTAGTCCATTGTGAGTAAGTGATAGGACACACCACCAAGGTCAAGGTCATCTGGAGTCAATACCGGGTGTGGCCTCCGCGTGTGTTGACAACTGCCTGGCACCGCCTGCCCATTGAAGCAACCAGAGTACGGATGACGTCCCGGGGGATGGTGGCCCACTCGGCCTGCAAGGCTGCTGCCAGCTCGGGCAGGGTCTGGGGCTGTGGTTGTCGCTGTCGGAGGCGTTGGTCCAACTCGTCCCATATATGCTCAATTGGGTTCAAATCCGGTGATATCGATGGCCAAGGAAGGACATTAATGTTGTTGTTCTGTAGGAAAGCCGTTGTGAGACGTGCTGCGTGAGGCCTGGCGTTGTCATGTTGGAACACTGCGTTGGCGTTGGCCATAACTGGAACGATGTGTGGCCGGAGGATCTGGTCAATGTAGCCCTGTGCATTCAGGTTGCCCTGCACGTGGACCAGGTCAGTTCTGCCAGTGTGTGAGATGGCTGCCCACACCATGACACTACCCCCGCCGAATCTGTCCACTTCCTGCACGCAGTTTGCCGCATAACGTTCACCACGACGCCTATACACGCGACATCTTCCATCATGACGTCGGAGCAGAAATCGGGACTCGTCACTGAACCACACCTGTCTCCATCGCAGTTGAGGCCATTGTCGATGAATCTGGCACCACTGCAGTCGGAGTCGACGGTGTTGTGGTGTTAAGATGACACCTCGAACTGGACGTCTGGCACGAATTCTTACCTCACGTAGGCGGTTCCGTACGGTCTGGTCAGATATCCTGCGCAAACCTGGTATTGCTGCGGCTGTGGAGGTGGCAGTAGTCAATCGTTCCCGAAGGTGGCGTACCCGGATGTAGCGGTCCTGCCCGGGGGTAGTGACCCGTGGTCGACCGGATCTAGGGAGGTCACGTGTTGATACTTTGTTGCTGGTAACGGTCCCACAGTCTGGAGATGGTGCTTGGGGACACATGGAATGCCCTGGCAACGGCCGTTCTGGATTCGCCTGCGTCTAGTCGCCCGATGGCATTGTTTCTCTGCGGTTCACTGAGACGTGGCATGTCCTGGATTGTCAACTGTCGGTCAGATACAGAGGCCAGGCAAGCGAACACCCTGCACTTTTATACTGTCGGTGTTCATGTTGCACGTGCAGACAACGCACGTGCAGTGGTGACATGGTTTGCACGTGGCTGCGTTTTTGCGAATATTCACATTTTGGAACTTTATTGTACAGTAGCTGCGTTTTATCGAATGTAACCGTGGGAATGTGTTTGGGACATGCAATGACCTTATATTCACAAAGCATGAACCGGTAGGAAACATAAAATCGGAGTTATAACCCATTTGTACCCTTTTGCGTTTCTTTTTTTGAAGAGTATATATATATATATATATATATATATATATATATATATATATATATATATATATATATATATCGTTAAAAGTGTATGTTTATCTCTACATGATAGGCTTGTTTCGTGAGAGAGTAGAATTGCTCTCACTCATCAGATGTAGATTTAATTACACCGTCAACGCAAAGCTGATGACGTAATGGACTCTGTGACGACGAGGTTACGTCACTGTGCAGGTCTATAGGTGATGTGTGGTATTCGCACAGAAGGTATTTGCGTCTGTGTCGACATGCTGTTACGAGTTCATTATTGGAGTTTAGTGTGCTGGTTTCAGGTTTATACATTATGAACTGTTTTTCCTTCAGGCAGAGATTACATCTTTTGCTCGCTGGAGAGTATGGCTTTGCTTTGGATAAAATTTTCCACTTAATGGTGTATGGGGTGAATCTATCCTTCAGTGTCCAAATGTACTGACTTAGCGCTGTTGCGTTCTTCTGTGTTGCGTTTTGAAAACTGCTCGTGTGCGCGGTATATCTCGTCTTAAATGTGTTCTCGGTCAAACCAACGTATGTTTCTTGCTTGTTGTCATCGAGTGTATTGTTTATATATATATATAAACAATCTAAAAGCATCGCATATACACGACATTCCGTATTCCATGCATAATAAAATGGTTGTGTAATACAAGGTATCATTTCTCGTACCAATATCAGAGGACCTTGTTCCTGCGAGATGACTATAGATTTCAAATAAAATGCAAATGCTAGTTAATAAAAAAAATATAACCCGCTCCTTACATTTTTAAAATTCAAATTAATTTTTTTTGTTATGTTCTTTCTGCATTTGCTACAAATGCATATTATATTTTTGCTTTTGACATCACAAATTTGGTAATTTCGTATAATTTGAATATTCGGGGGAAAAACAGTCATCCCCACAGGGCCCTACATTATTTTTGAAAATCATTTTAGAAAGTGAAATCCTTCCTAGGTGTGTTCCACTATGATGACGCAACATCTTTAGCATGGATGACATATTGTACTAAAATATGTAGTCAAAACGGTTTTCTAGGACACTTAAAGGAAACACGTCACGAGACCTTATTATAGCTCATTTTAAAAGCAAAATGATATAAAAATAATATACAAATAAGTTTATAACAATAAAATACGCGTAGTTAACTTAAAATGAAGAAATTACGCCAATCAGTATCAAAGTACGATTTATGCATATTTATTCGTGAGCGTTCGGAAAAAAAGGGAAGTGACGTAAGAGCCGCTGTACTCTTCCATTGTTGTGAACTGTTTATATATGGAGTAAGGGGCTTACGATCTTTTCAGTCCAGCAGTGCCGTACTGCGCGGCATTTGGGTGTAAAAATAAACAGTTTAAACGATCGGGATTGTCTTTTTAAGGATTTTCCAAAGGATTGTATCCGAAGAAAGACGCGTGTAAACAAAAGATTGGACACCAACACTGCATAGTACTTTGGTGTCAGCCTATTTTACTATTTACAGCCCGGAGCCCGAACGTTACCCAGAGACAAAAACAGTGCTCGGTTGCGAATGCCGAGGTGTACATTGTACATATTTGGCACAAAGATACACCTCAGCATGATGTATTTATATATGTTAAAACAAAAATGTAGATTTTTGTTTTTTAAAAGAAGAGATTGTTCATGTTATGCCTACATGACAAAATCTGTATTCACCGTCCGAAGAAGAAAACGTCAATAATTAATTAAATATGGCATATACAAACATAGGATTTGGCATGACGATACATCTCAGTACGATGTATTTAAATATGTTTAAAAAAAAAAAAAAAAATGTTTTTTTTAAATAATGATGTTAATCTTCGGGCGGAGTACGTCACAGAGACGTTCCTCATCGCCCGAAGCCCCAAAGTAACACGAAGTTCAATATAAAATAAACCACTACTGTCGGTGTCGAAATAACTATTATGTGTCATCCACGGGCTGACTTGAGAATCGGAGTTTTGTTTTACTTAATTGGTCCTTTCTGTCCGTGGCCTGCACATGTGTTTCCTGATTGGCAGGTGTATGTTGCAGGGTATCGACCAGGTAAGTGATTGTCACTGTCTAGACATACGTACAAAATACTCGCCAGTTTTTTTAAGATCACAGGGTATTGTGGAGTAACCTGTCGCGACTATAGTACAATGTTAATGGCCATTATCAGCCGCCCTGCTTCATTACTGTAAATAATGCTGAAAAAACCTTGATTAAGTAGACTTTCCCATCTAAAATTACAAAACTGACCAATTTCATAGTACCAAAGAAAGGAAAAGTATCACATGCAGGCCCGTACGCAGGTGTGTGTGTGTGTGTGGGGGGGGGGGGGGGTGTACGCTCCCCCCCCCCACACACATTACTAAAGGTCCACTTTTCTCTATTAATTTAAATAACGTTACGTAATCGTTGTTGTTTTGAGGTGTTATTTTTATGTTGATTGGTCCCATCACGAGAAATTCGCACCCACCCATTAAACATCGTGCGTACGGGCCTGACATGGGTATCGTGAGTGGTTGTTTTTACTCTAACGCACCCTACCAATAGGCCTAATAATATGCTGGGGGGGGGGGGGGGGGTTAGGAGAGAAAAATACTATAACCCCATTTTGTTCTATTGATGCAAATTGAAATATATTTAGTTAAAAAGTTGATTATACTCTGAAGTCATTTATGTTGTTTTATAAGTCAGTTTAATGAAAGTGAAGCGCCTTGTAAATTAGAGCGTTTGTTTACACTGTGCATACATATTTCATTATGTACAGCCCGAACATGAAAAATGCGATATTTTCTAAAAAAAAAAAAAAAAAAAATGTTTGTCCTACATTTATATTTTTTACATATTTAAATACATCATTTCGAGGTGTATTTGTATGCTAAATATGAACAGTATACACCTCCGCATTAGCATCCGACTTTTGGTTTTGTCTCCGGGTTACTTTCGGGCTCCGGGCTGTAAATTGGTCGACCGGTCTGTTCTGGCACCATCGGTTTCTCCACCCTCCGATTCGCTAGCCGTTTTTTCTTCAGTATCACTGTTGTAAGTAAATATGTGTCTTTCTTCATTTACTGACAGCTCAAATTGATACGGCAAAGCGTTTTGCGAACGAACACTCATTGTTTTAGTAAGCTGTGCAAGTGTTAGAATCTTTATGAGTGGTACGGGCTAATGCTTTTAAGTGTAAGGCTTCAGATCAAGCGACGCGTCTCTGACGTCACGGACCTCGTGATTGCCCTGCTCATTAAAGATCGGCAATTTCCGCCAAGAGCTCGTATCTGGGGTTTTGTTTTGGAGATATTTTAAGTAATTTTTTTTTTTTTTTTTTTTTTTTAGGTGATTCAATTTATAATTAATTGTACATGGTTGATGCCAAATATAGGCCACGTGACATTTGTGTTGTTGGGGCGGGCCGTAACCCAGTGGTAAAGCGCTCGCTTGATGCGCGGTCGGTCTGGGATCGATCCCCGACAGTGGGCCCTCTGGGCTATTTCTCGTTTCAGCCAGTACACTACGACTGGTGTATCAAATGTCGTAGTATGTGCTATCCTGTCTGTGGGATTGTGCATATAAAATATGTTTTGCTGCTAATCGAAAAGAGTAGCACATTAACTGGTGGCAGCGGGTTCCCTCTCTCAATATCTGTGTGGTCCTTAATCATATGTCCGACGCGATATAATCGTAAATAGCATGCGTTGTGTGCGTCGTTTAATAAACCAGTTCCTTCCTTCCTTTCTTCTTGTTGTGTGACGTCGGAAATAGAACCAAACTGAACTGAAATGTGCTCAAAGCGTTTCGAAGTGCCACAAAGCGCTTCGTAACCAAATTTGGTGTAGCAGCAACAGGAACAGTACTGAAAGTAACCATACATGCTGATAGAGGATCTCCGTGTCTTACGCCTCGTTCTGTTAAAAACAAAGGTGATAGATGATCATCAATTTGAATACAACTAAAAACAGTGTTGTAAAAGGTAACGATCCTCTGAGATCTAATTTGTTTTTCTAATTTGTTTTTCCTAATAAAGCACCAAACTAAAGCATTCCAAGAATTCCTTCTTTGTTAGTTTTACCTAATATATCAGACGTTAGTCTTGTACTTTCACCTATGCACCGAGTTTTCATAAAGCTTGATTGTGTTTCAATCATTATGTCATTTCAAACAACTTTGTATTATGTTGGCGATTTTGAAGATGCAATTCCATAGTCAACATTTAAGACCGATATTGGGCGCCAATTTTGGTATTAATACATTGATTTCCCTTCCTTTTGTATGCACGTAATCATAACCTGTTTTTGCGCTGTCGATGGACATTTTGTGTTCATATCCATAATTTATTGAACGTATTAGATATGCATGAAGATCACCCCAAATAATTTTATAACATTCT
>NC_054710.1:25617093-25637606 GCF_016097555.1 Gigantopelta aegis
GTCAGGAGAATTGTAAGAAACCCGATGTATGTGTCAGTACTGGACATGTTCAACACGTGTGTCTATCAGCAGATAAGATGGAGTTGTTTTAAAACAATTGACATACATATGCATTTCATTGTTGCAGATTTCGTTTTGCATAATAATGACTTTGAATTCTCTGGTCGTTTCTTCAAACAAATTGCAGGCACAGCTATATATACTCCATTTGCGTTAACATATGCTAACATTTATATGACTTACTGGATGCGCAAATACTGGAACACCATACCCAATAGGTCAGATATACATTTACGCTTTATCGATGATATTTGGGCTTGGAGTAAGACCTCTTCTTCGGAAATGCTTGCTTTTTAACATCTTAAATAGAAACCCCCCCCTGCAGATTAAATTCACTCTTCTAACGAATGAAAGAAAGAAATCTTTTATTTAACGACGCACTCAACACATTTTATTTACGGTTATGTGGCGTCAGACATATGGTTAAGGACCACACAGATTTTGAGAGGAAACCGGCTGTCGCCACTACATGGACTACTGTTTCCGATTAGCAGCAAGGGATCTTTTGTTTGCGCTTCCCACAGGCGGGATAGCACAAAACATGCCCTTTGTTGAACCAGTTATGGATCACTGGTCGGTGCAAGTGGTTTACACCTACCCATTGAGCCTTGCGGAGCACTTACTCAGGGTTTGGAGTGGTTATCTGGATTAAAAATCCCATGCCTCGACTGGGATCCGAACCCAGTACCTACCAGCCTGTAGACCGATGACCTACCACGACGCCACCGAGGCCCGTCTCTAACGAATGAAAACTCGGTGCTATTTCTGGGTGTTAATGGCATACCAACTGACTCTTTTTTTGAGACAGACCTCCACTACAAAGGTATAGCGTCCCAGTGTCTCACAGATACTTAACTGCATCTAGTTGCCATACAAGGCATGCATTTCGTTCAATGAAGCTCTCCGTCAGACTGGTTATAACAAAAATAAGGTGACTAACATGTTTAATAAAGCCAAGCAACACACTAGAAATCCACGTTTGACGTATACACAACCCAACAAGGACTTCACCCATCCCCCACACACCACACCACCCACTACCATGGGTTAACACATTTGACCCACGCCAGCCCCAATTGAGAAAATTGGCTACGGACACTAACATTCTAACAACAGGCCTAGATGCAAAACATATTACTAACAAAAAGCAATTTTTAAGTTGTTACCGACTAACAGAGACTTTTTAACGATTGTAATTGCATGTCAAATATATTTTTCTGCATAAAAGTATTAGTGACTGTATATTAAACGTGTTTCTGATCGTTCTACTATTTGTACTACGTTAAATTTCATATTATTTCCTAAAATATATTTTTTTCGTACGTTGGACATTATTTGAAGACAAAATTCATTTTTTTTTTTTTTACAAATATTAAGACGATCAGAAACACATTGAACATACAGACATTGACATTCTAAACAAGAAAATATTTTTAATATGTAAGTTTAATCGTAGAAATATTTAATTTTTCGGAAACATCTTACAATGCAACAAACTCAGGAATGTCCCTTTAAGTTTAATATTGTGCATTATGTTAAGTTTGAAACGTCGTGTTTCTCGGCGCTACATTTTTCCAAACACATCATCAGTTATCCATTGGGTAATTGTCTTTTATATTTGAGTGTACACTACGTGATACTGTTTTTTTTTGTGCGTGTTTTTTTATACCTATGTTATGATTGAATGGTTTTGCGTCATTTGTCACGGTACACTGTTCAATTTACAAAGATATCATCGATTATCCACTATGCTGTTTCACTCTGAATTCTATGGTACTTAATTGCAGATAGACAGACAGACAAACAGACAGACAGAGATAGGTAAAAGAGAGAGAGAGAGAGAGAGAGAGAGAGAGAGAGAGAGAGAGAGAGAGAGAGAGAGAGAGAGAGAGAGAGAGAGAGAGAGTAATTGTTCCATGCCGTTACTGGGACAGGAACCTATGGCACCGAATCGCCCGCATGTATGTATGTATGTATTGATGCATGAATATCTAAATAATGTATGTATGTCGAGGTTGACTGTTACACACATAGATATTAACGCACTGGCTCAGGGGATAATTACATCCTTTCTAGCCTCACAAATTGTCCCATGCCGTTGCTGGGACTCGAACCTGTGGCACCGAATCGGCCGCAAATTGCAAGACTAACCACGATGCACTCTGAGCCATTGGGGCATCCTTAAAAATGATGCTCTTTAACTCAAACACATGCATGGGGCCTACGCGGTCGAACACCCTTACGTGCATGAAACAGTGGACATACCTGGCAGTGACTAGTATGTATTGATGTATGACTCTCTAGATATTGTATGTATGTCGAGGTGGAGTGCATATACGACATTGATGCATGCAATCGTGGATAACAGGATAGGAGGGAGAAGGGTGTGTGTGTGTGTGTGTGTGTGTGTGGTGTCATCATCACGGTGATCGATCCTGCTTACTATATCAGATGCTTCAACGATAATTGTTCCGGTCAGTTATACCCCTTTCTTTACAAATTGAGACAATGACAGCAGGACTTGAAGTCTTAGGGTAAGAAATGCACATCATCCATGTTCCTGAACCTTTGGTGGATACTTTGTTTTGTTTTGACAACAACAATAGAGCACATTGAGTAACTAATCATCGGCTAATCTTCGGATGTCAAGCATTTGATTATTCTAACAGAGAGGAAACCCGCTAAATGTTTCTATTAATAGCAAGGGATACTTTATATGCACCATCTCTCTGAAGAGATGGCATATACCATAACCTACGTTTGTTGCAAATATTCTGCTTTGCGCACTTTTCTAGCCGCTATTTCATTTCAAAAAGAGAGACTCATGGTGTTTGTTTGTTTAAACTTATTTTCGTGGGGGTTTTTTTTTATCTAATTAAGGTTCAACCATGCTATCCTAAACACAACCCTCTGTCCAAATGGACGAATGAATGGATGAATGTTTAACGACACCCCAGCATTTGGGTGTCAAACTATGGTAAAGAAGTCTCAGTCCAGGACAGGGGGTTAGTGATTAGTGATGAGGGATAACTTGATGCAGTGACCCTACACCTTCTCATAGAGTTGTTAAACTCGCTCTGTGTGAAAGCCGATTTCGGGAGACGAACCCAGTACTTACCAATCTCAAGTCCGATGGATTAACCACTACACCACCTAGGTCGATGGAATGTGTTAGCATTTATCATTATAATTACCTGGGACCATCGAGGGGTGTTCCTAAGATGTCCACCTTCCACCCAGCACCAACAACTTCAGAAATATTGTATCTGAATGGAAGTGACTGGAAAAAAATCGTGATTTTGTTATAACTTACGACCGGTATGCATGGTTATTACATAATAGCCTGGCATTGGCAGTCCTCTGTGGCGGTGCAGGTAGTGTGAAATCGCCATTACACTATTTTCTCGGGAACGGTTATTCTCCTACAGACGAAACACTAGATAGAGAACATTAGAAAACATTATTTCGCCCAACACCCATTGGACTCTATTTTGTGTAGATACACGGCCTTGCTCACGTATTACTGTTTTGTCGTTCAGATTTGATCTACAGTCGATATTCCCAAATGCGGCATCACGAGAGTGTTTTCTCTTTCAATCAAAACATAAAAAATATATAGTAGTCATGTATACCACGTATATGTTTATGTATAATAGTAATAATAATAATAAAAACTGTATAATAGTCATGCGCACCACAAATACGTTTATGTATAATAGTAATAATAATAATATAAACTGTATAATAGTAATGTGTACCACAAATACGTTTATGTATAATAGTAATAATAATAATAAAAACTGTATAATAGTCATGCGCACCACAAATACGTTTATGTATAATAGTAATAATAATAATATAAACAGTATAATAGTAATGTGTACCACAAATACGTTTATGTTGTAACTGGCGTAAGTTCAGTCAAACGCTTGTTGCTACATTGACATTTATGCTACACAGTAAACCGAATTACCACTTAAGGAACCAATCAGATATGCACTCATATTCATATTGAAGCAAACGTACTACGGTGGTATTCTACAAATTTACACTGCAAGTTGTCCAGCGTTCAGGTAATCAAAAAAGCTGAGCACTAGTTTATTATTATGTAAGGATATCCAAAATGACGTCATTCATGTTTGACGTCATTTGAATTAAAAAAAAAAAAAACATGTCACTTATTCTTACGTCATTTGTATATCGCGTAATGGCTGACTGGAATTAAATGCTCTCCCTTAAACGTAAACTTTAGAATGTATGTGTTACTGTGAGTCTCGTAACGCTACAACTAGGAACACAGCCCAAAACATACACGACAGGCACACAGACAAATCGTTAAGTAATGCGAACTAGCAGTTAGTTAATGCAGACAAGTGTCAATGAATTATATAATTACCGTCCCAAGTGTATTCTAATTCAACCGTAAACAAGAGTCAATAGTCTTGTAGTTTCCCCGCCAGTCACCAAATCAACAGTAAACAAGAGTCAATAGTCATGTAGTTTCCCCGCCCGTCACTAATTCAACAGTAAACAAGAGTCAATATTCTTGTAGTTTCCCCGCCAGTCACTAATTCAACAGTAAACAAGAGTCAATAGTCTTGTAGTTTTCCAGCCCGTCACTATAGTATTGTAGTTTCCCCGCCCGTCACTAATTCAACAGTAAACAAGAGTCAATATTCTTGTAGTTTCCCCGCCAGTCACTAATTCAGGCAGTAAACAAGAGTCAGTAGTCTTGTAGTTTCCCCGCCTGTCACTCTCTCAACAGCAAACATGAGTTAATAGTCGTGTAGCTTCGAAAGGAATCAGGCAGATGTTCTAAAACAAAAAGTAAGTTTTGGCATTGTTAGAGATAGAACGCTGGGGCCTAATTCACTAAACTCTCGCGATCTCGCAGTGTAATGCTAATGTGTTGTTGTCTAGCAGAGGCTAAGATACCTTTGTGAATTAGGCCCCAGGTCTTTGAAACTATATACACATTTTATTAATTTGAGATAAATGAAAGACATTTGTCCTCAAAATCAATCAAGTTTCATGCTGAACAAAACAGCACACACCCTAAAAAAATAAATACAAAACTACAAAAAAATAAAAATAAAACAAATACAGAAATACCAAAAACAAAGAAAATAAATGATACAATAAATAAATAATAAAATAATAGAGTGCATTGGTTTGTTCACCTATTGCAATGTATAATAGTCACCCTGAGAGATACGACAACTTAAGACAATTTACTTGTCGACAACTTACGACAATTGACCGTCGCACCATCGTCGCGCGATTATGAATGGCCGTCGCATAACGATGCGTGACTAGTTGTGCGCCTAGTCGCGCATTGTCGTGCGACGGTCATACAATTAGTCGTGACTTGTTGGGGGCGGGGGGGGGGGGGGGGGTATATAAACAAGGGTAGATCTGGGAGCAGCATCTGTCCCCAGCCAGTCCTAGACCAGTACCTCGAAAGTTTCGTTGATGCTGTGATAACTGATGGAAATGGGAACTGTATTAACGTGTTCATATTCAATGAAGTTTCAGGCACGCCTACCTCTGGCTTCGCCAGTGACCAATTACTGGACAGGAGAGTGTGGGGCGGGGGTAAGTTTGGGGTGGGCGGAATTTGGAAAAAAGTTGCAAAGTTAAGAATAACCATGTCCGGTTAAAATTAAGGGCAGACACAAAAATTGACTGCTGATCCAAAGTTGAAGGTGATTGGAGCAAATTGGACGGACTGCCAAAAGTAAAGGGTGACAAACTATTTACACACACACACACACACGCACGCACGCACGCACGCGCGCGCGCGCACACACACACACGCACACACACAAATAAATAAACAAAGTTTTTGAAATGGCAGCCAAAAAGTTTAAAGTCTGACTTAAGTCCATACTCACGGTGATAACTGATGATTCTGTCAGGCCAGGTCAGGTCATAGGGCTTTACGTGCACATTCAGAGCAAGCTGTTGTAGCGCCCGCCTATCCTGGGCACAAGAGCCGGCCTTGGACGGCTCCTCTGTTCAGGACAGGAAAGGTGGGGATGGGAAGGAGGGACCGCCTGCACTGGTAGGTGCAAGGGAGCACCAGCAGCCCGACCGTGGTCGGTAACAGGCGGGTGGGTGTAATGGTGCTATGGAATTTTGAAGGAGCAAAAAATGCCAAAGAGAAAAGGTGCGCGATTTTGATTAAGGAAATTTACCGCAATTTTGCGAGGTCGGTAAAAAAAAATAAAAAAGTGAGTCGAGAGTAGCTCGTTGATTAGAACTGTTTGATACTGGGGTGTCTCCCTAGGGCCTGATTCTGTCTGGCGGAGCACCGTATTTATAGTCGCTTGACAATCGCGCAACTAGTCGCACGGCCGGTTGCTCTCGGTTGCTAGCGGTCGCAACCTGCCACGATCCATCGTTGTAGGTAGTCGTGCAACTGGTCGTTGACAATTGTCGGTAGTCGTGGATGATCGTAAGACGCACGTGCGATCAGTCGTGTCATTAGTCCGCCGAGGTCGCGGACAATCGCAGCGTAAGTGTGACTGGGCCATTACCTCCAGCCTTTATGCGTCTCTTTGATTAATTTAAATACGTAACACAAGGCAGTGGAACACAATAAATGACTTTTAAAAGTTCCTTAAATAGCATCTCTCTCTCTCTCTCTCTCTCTCTCTCTCTCTCTCTCTCTCTCTCTCTCTCTCTCTCTCTCTCTCTCTCTCTCTCTCTCTCTCTCTCTCTCTCTCTCTCTCTCTCTCTCTTTCTTGGTTCAAAACAATATTTATTTATGTTTAAATTAAGAGATAAGATTGGTCAACATTAGCTAGTCAACATGGACATTTTAGAAAGTACAAGATATGCATTTAGTCTTGATGAATGTAACACTATTGCATATTTAATCTGTCGAATTATAAATAGGTGTATATATATATATTAGAACAGAGATACAGGCATAATACAGGAGAAGGTGAACGATTATATCAGTCAGAACGTTTGCTTTCAGCAATGACATTGTTAATTGCTTTGCAATGTTAAGTCTCTTTGATTAATTTAAATAGGTAACACAATGCAGTGGAAAGCAATACATGACTTTTGTTCAAAGGTGAATAATAATAATTCATGATTTAATATGTGTTTTAATATATGTTATTTCTGTTGATCTCTTATTAAATTAATGGCTATCTCTCTTATTTTATGCTCACATGTTTGTATATAACAGCTTTCATAGAAAACTATTTCAAATGTGTACTTATTTATTTGTATGTAATAACCACCAGTCTACATATCACATGAACATACGTGTGTGCGTGTGCGTGTGTGCGAGAGATTGTATGTATGAGTGTGAAAGGGAGATTGTGTTTGTGTGTCTCTGTGTGTGTGTGTGTGAGAGAGAGAGAGAGAGAGAGAGAGAGAGAGAGAGAGAGAGAGAGAGAGAGAGAGAGAGAGTGAGTGTGTGTGTGTGTGTGTGTGTGTGTGTCTGTGCGTGCGTGTCAATAATATTTAATTTCTAAGATTCGTTGCACACGGGGAGGCAGAAGCTGAACGACTGGACACCAGTCTCCGTAAACAATGGTTGTTCCTGGACAGACTTATCAGTAAACACTTTTAGATAGTGAACCGGACTGGATTCGCAGCTTTGTGAGTGAGCATATGCAACAAAACAGTTACTACTATCATATGCGCATATGGCGACCGAATACTGAATTTCTGGAAATTCATCATGATTTAAGATTAAACTTTGTGAATTTCCGAGAAAAAACAAAACCCGTCTTTCTAAAGGTATTTTTTAATGAAATATAAATATCACGGACGAAAACTGACTGATTCAAGTATAATGGTAGCAATGTGTGACGAATTCAAACTGAGAATATAAAATGAAGTATATATATATATAATTATTTATTAATTTGTTAAGTCTTTTTTTTTCTTTAGCGAAAAAAAACAACAACCAAAAATGGTAATGCAAATGTGTTAGCAACAATGTATTGCAAATGACTATGTATGTGTTAGACGAATACTTATCTTTGTAAAACTATTATCATTAATATTTACAGACAATAAGGCTACTAATGGTCCCTTTTCACCTGTTATTGTTTACAAATATCATAATAAATTATTTAATTTAATACATTTTTTTTTTTTAATGAAAAAAAGGATAAATTATAAATCAAGTCATTCATTAAAATGTTCTGTAAAATCCTTAAAAAGTAATTACAAAAGTGACATCAACGCCTGGAGTGATGTGTGACATGTCAGCAATAATTCTAGCATAGATGATATAGTGTACTAAAAATGCCATCAGATGTTATTTTTTGCCAATCCACAATAAACACTATGATTCCAAATAAAGTCAACGGCTTAAAACTTATATTGTGTATAAATCCTACAGCGAGGCAACACACTTCTCACTAGTGTGAACCCGCAGTTTGCCGATTAATTATTTAATTATTCTCCCGTGAGCATTCTAGACAGCAACTAAGGAAACAAACAAACAAACAAACACACAAGAAAGACAAAACACACGATAAAAAAGCTAATATTTCACTAGTCATCAGCTGGTTGAAATCGTTTTAATATTGCGTTCCCTCCTTTCTTCTAAAACATTCACGTATACCTTGTCTTAGAATGTAAGATCAGAGCCTAATTAACACAGGTCTCTTATGCTCTAGCAGACAACACAGTATCCTCTTTGGAAATCTTTTATCATTGCACTGCGAGATCGAAAGTTTGGATAGTTTAGTGAATTAGGCCCCAGGACCATCACTGACACAATCACGGCCCCCAGAAAAATCCATTCACTTAATTTCTTTTACTACTATATATAAATTTATATTTACTGACACTCTAAGGCACGACCTCACAGTTTCGATTTTACAGTATCCCAATACTGACAATATCATTCTGCTATTACAATGGGTACGACATCAATATTTGCTCTGCATTTTATACTGTTCGCCAATAATTGTTTACGTCGAATATCAACACATTACAATGTCCGATCGATTAGGGTAAAGTTAATAATATTAAAGAATCGTAAAATAGTCAAATATAATACACGAAACTTTGATAATTAATTTTATCTCTCTCTCTCTCTCTCTCTCTCTCTCTCTCTCTCTCTCTCTCTCTCTCTCTCTCTCTCTCTCTCTCTCTCTCTCTCTCTCTCTCTCTCTCCAGTGAATGTTTTATCCAATTAAATGTTTCAACTGACAATATAAATTTATTATGATTTTCATATAATGATGCATTGCAATCAAATGTACACCATATATATATATATATATATATATATATATATATATATATATATATATATATATATATATATATATATATATATATATGGTTGTATGCCATTAGTAATCATAATTTAAAAAAAATAAACATAAATAATGAAAGGCAGTCTGGCATTATCATCAGCCATGAAATAAATCTCACAAATGCATCTTGTTTGAAACATCATATTATTGTTTTATATCAGCATGTGTAATACATCATAAGATAATTGTATAATATTTTATAACTACATTTTTTTTATGATTTCATAATCTCTCTATTTTGAATTCTAATGTAAATATTACATCGTCGGGTTTCCTAGGTTATGTCCAACGACACTAAAACACCAAAGACGAAGAAAGAAAACACTGGACACATAACACTATTTATTAACCAGATGACACACATGCCAGAGGGAATAACACTCATACGTTTCAATAACGTATGAAGATGAATAATAATTTTTAGGCCTATATAAAAATACTCAAAACTATATAAAGTTCCTCGTTTATATATATATATATATATATATATATATATATATATATATATATATATATATATATATATATTATTATTATTATTATTATTATTATTATTATATAGATTGTTGTGACCGCGTCCCAAGTATATCAACAATGTCCAGAGATTATAAATAGCAAAGCCGAAGTATTCCAGTTTCCAGAATTATACATTTATTTAAAAGTTGTGTTAATAATAAAATAAAGTTAATGTTCGCTTGCATTGGCAGGTGCAATGGGCACCAGCAGTCCGATTAGGGCCGGTAATAGGCGGATAGTGGTATGGTGCTATGGCATTTGGAAAGTCCCGTAGAATTGCAGCCTAATAGAACGGGAGCGCATTTTTGTGAAGGAAATAAGGCGCAATTTTGAACGGTCAGACAAAAAAAGAGAAGGGAACTACGTATATTATTTTTACAGACTAACTTTCGTGTCTCCAAGCTCTATAGTACATGAAATTGGAGCATCCCTTCATTGGGATGGTGATACGAAAGTGTTTTTTTATCAATTGCCAATACAGATGTTATATTTTGTTGGGTACCCAGCCATGTTGCCATTAAGGGTAACGAAAAGGCAGATGCTGCTGCCAAGTCTTCCTTTGAACTTGCCCCCTGTCCATATTGGTGACCCCTACAGTGATTTTAAATTTCATATGGCAGTCATCCTACAGGCGATGCAGGAAGGATGAAGTAGTCTTGCGCCGTGCCCGCATCGGCCATACATATTTGACGCATTCATTTATTTTATAGAACACTCCCCCTCAGTGTGGGCATTGGCAGTGTGCACTGACTGTGCGCCACATTTCAAGGCGACGAGAAATGATATATTTGGGAACAGAAATGTTTTCGAATATTTTAAATTCCATCCAGAATTAATTGTAAAGTTTTTAAAACACTTTGACTTCTATACAAAGTTTTAAGGTTTACTTACCTTGGTTTTATTGTATTGTACTTTTCCCTACAGCTCCTTACACTGTGGTTTTACATAAACATATATAAATAATATTTTTATATACTTACCATTTGTGACACCCAATAGCCGATGTGTATTTTTGTGCTGGGTTGTCGTTAAACATTCATTCATGTGTTTTTGAGTCTGTTTCTCTCCTGTTCTCTACTGTCTGCGCTAGATACACAAATCTCGTGATAAAATTAATTTAGTATGCGGAAACAGTTCATATGGCATTGGTAATTGTAATTTACTTTCATTTTGCGATTTAGTAAACACACGCACGCACGCACACACACACCAATATATATATGTGTGTGTGTGTGTGTGTGTGTATATATTGGTATGTATTTATGTAGAGATAGGTAGCTGTAACAGTTGCACAGTAGCGCATAGGCAGTAGCAGTAGAAGTCGTAGTAGTAGTAGTAACTAATCCGAGCAGGCCAGTTTCTTTGCTGTAATATGAACGCTAAAGGAAAATATTAATAGATGAATTTAACTGAATGAAGAAGGCAACCTTTCCAGATATGGAGTTCGTTTATCAGTGCGATGCTATAGCTACTTACACGAAAAACAAAGAATGTTCCATTCATGCACAACTGAAGGAATACGAAATATATAATAATAAGATATAATAACGTGTAGTACTGTATCAAATCAACGCAATCGTTCATAACATTTTTAAAGTGATGTTTGGTGTATACCATATGATGCTGTATATATTTTGGAGAGAGAGGACGTTTGTGAGAAAGAGAGACAGAGACAGAGAGATATAGTAGGAAAGGAATGACGGAGATCGAGAGGTGGACAGAGAATACGAAATGTACTACCCGACAAGCATGTATGCTATTGGTACCGTAGTTCATCAAGATAAACGTCTCCGGCACGATATTTATTATTGTGATGTTTATTGCTGTGCCGTAACGTTTATCCATTGGATCGAATTTTCCATTTGCAATCACGATTTAATAAAATCAGGCATATGTGCTTTATTTAAGAGCCTCAACACGTACAACAACATATTTTAATAAATTTTAGACAAAAATATTAAGTACAATACCTTTGGTAACCTTTCCAGGATTAGATGTTTGAAGATGACACATTTAACATTTGAAAACTATTTTTATCCTGGCACATCGAAAATGCGGAATGAAAATTTTGCGGAACGAGAATTATTCGTATCAAGTATTTTACGTAAAAAGAAATATTGCGGAACTGAATGGAATTGATTATTAAATGTATTTATTTTGTTATTTTTGTTTCTACATATGTGCTTTGTGTGGGTTGCATTATATGCATTGTTAATAATATTATCACATTAAAGTTTTGGGGTGTATTATTCTTTTTTATTATTATTAAAAAAATAATGATTGTTAGTACAGGTCATTACTTATTTTAAGGCCTTCATTTATTTACTTTTTCCAAAATTATTATTTCCTTTAGTAATTGTTTTTAAATATTATTATTACAGGCCATTGCTTACATGTGTTTTCAAAGGTTTTTTTCTTCTTTTTTTTCTCTTCTTTTTGTTTTAATTTCATTTCTTTTTTTTAGCTATAATTACTGGTCATTAGTTATTTTAGGAGTTTTATTCAGTTAAATTTAATTGTTATTATTAATTTATTATCAATTAATTGATTTTTAAACAATATTATTCATTAATTAAGTTTATTTATTTATTATTATAAAACGTGATATTCCATTAAATATCGTGGAATAAACTCGTGAACCCGAGACGAATAATAATAAAAATAATCCGATTCCACCAACAGTTTTCAATCACATTTTAAATATGCTCACAATGGCCGGCGGGAATATTCGAGATTTTGTTCGTAACTGAAAATTGGATTAATGCAGGATTACTATTTGGACAAACTGTCTATTTATGCGTAAAACGTGACTCGGGAAGTTTTCTTTATACAGTAAGTGTTTATATTTATTGGTACATCTCATATTTCGCCACGAAATAATTAATTCCATGGTTGTATCGATTCCGCCTGAAATCTGGGCGGAAACTGCACGCTTGTTTTTGCTGTTCAAGTTGTAAACATCGGGTCCAATAAATGTCAAAATGTTAAAAAACGGACCGTAGATGTTTACCTTGGTGAACTATTGGTACCGAGGAAGTAGCAGTGAATTTGTATAAAAACGTTTAACACAGACAGTGGAGTGTATATATGCCTTTGATGTATGCAATCACGGATAATTGGATGTGTGTGTGTGTGTGGGGGGGGGGGGTGTGTGTGTGGGGGGGGGGGGGGGGGGGGGGGGGGGGGGGGGGGGGGGGGGGGGGGGGGTGTCAGACAATGACTGTTGCATTTGAAGTATTAGGGTAAGAAATGCCCATTATACATGTTCCTGAACCTTTAGTGGATAGTTGGATTTGTTTGAATGAATGAATGAATGAATGAATGTTTAACGACACCCCAGCACGAAAAATACATCGGCTATTGGGTGTCAAACTATGGTAATGCAAATAAATCAAGTGATGATCAACATCAATATAAAAATTCAAGGTTTAAACAAAAACAGTGTAAAGAACTGTGCCAAAAATACAAATACAAATATCACAGAATTTTACGGACACCGAATTTTACTCTAAACTTCAATTTGTGCTGTATTGGCCATTCTCAAAGAGAATGTTACACCCCTGCACCACGGTGAGGTTACAGCACGCGCAGGGGAGGATTTGTTTGACGACAACACTAGAGCACATTGAGTAAGTAATCGTCGGATGCCAAATATTTGATTATTCTAACAGAGAGGAAACCCGATAAATGTTTCTATTAGTAGCAAGGGATCCTTTATATGCACCATCCCTCAGAAAAGATAGCACATACCACAACCGTTGATATATCAGTCGAGATGCACTGTCTGCGACGGGAAATGTCCCACCTTCAGGGATCGATACTACATCGGCCGTTTTACCATTGGGTTACGTCACGCCCCCATTAGTTAATGGAGGCACAGCAATGTGGTTTGTCCTTCGGAAACAAACGTATTGTTCTTGAATTATTTATGTCTGTGTCAATCTACTCATGTATCTCTGTATACCCCCCCCCCCTCTCTCGCTCTCTCTCTCTCTCTCTCTCTCTCTCTCTCTCTCTCTCTCTCTCTCTCTCTCTCTCTCTCTCTCTCTAGTATCTATAATATCTCTCGTCATCTCTCTCTCTCTCTCCCTCTCTCCATCGAGGACCTATAATATCTTATAGTATATATATATATATATATATATATATTTATATATATATATATATATATATATATATTACGAAGTCTTTTATATATATATATATATATCGTTTTAATTATATATATATATACTATATATATAAGTAATACTGTTGTGAGTTACGATTGTTTGTTTTTTTATAATTGTAAACTGGCGCTCACATAACTCCAGTATGAGACCATTACCAACCGCCAACTTACGAAGTCTTTTATGTCCATTTTATTACGTTTGGGCGAATGTCGATCGTTTTAATTGATGTAATTATTACTTGTGTATTACTTGTTTATCGACTAACAGAGACTTTTTAACGATAGTAATTATATATTAAATATATTTTTCTGCATAACATATTAGTGGCTGTATATTAAACGCGTTTCTGATCGTTTTAATATTTGTACTAGGTTACATTTCATTTTATTTCCACAAATATTTTTTTTTTTTTCGTACGTACGAAATTATTTAAGACAAAGTCCAGTTTGGGCATCTTACAAATATTAAAACGACCAGAAACACATTTAATATACCGACACTGATATTCTAAACCAGAACATATATTTAATATGCAATATTGAAATATTTTATTAATCGGAATCATCTTACAATGCAGCAAACTCAGGAATGCCCCTTTAACGCGCCGTCAGGCTGGCTTTGTCCTTACATTAGGTGGGTTGGGACCCATTTTGTTTATTTTCTAAAATTGTGGGGTTTTAAATAAAGAGTTTGGATTAGATAGCCATTCTCACTAATAAGTAGCATCATTACACATGATTATTATATTTGACAGTAATACTTAATTAGAAAAGTATTATTTAGATATAGGTTAGCCTTCGATCATAAATTGAGAGCCCATAAGTGCTATGGTATTTACTGTGAAAAGTTAACATTGAGATAAAGTATCTTGAACATAAGTGATATTATTCCGAGACAGGAATGTGTAGTCTACTGAGTAAGACGTACTGAAATATAAATTCAAGTGTTGTTTAATATTGCTGACGTAGTGAAAAGTGAGGTAGTTCACACTGTGTATAAGAGAATATAGTGTAGAAGAGGTGAAGAGTGAGAAGTATTGAAATAGAAGTGTGTGTAGTTTAATGTATTGCTGAAGTAGTGAAGAGTGAGAAGTATTGAAATAGACGTTTGTGTAGTTTAATATATTGCTGAAGAAGTGAAAACTGAGGTAGTTCACACTGTGTATAAGAGAAGATAGTATAGAAGTAGTGAAGAGTGAGAAGTGAAATATAGTTGAAGTAGTTGTGGGTGATGTAGTGTCACCCTACTGATTTTATAGTGTTTAAGTGGTAGTTGATGGTGATGTAGTGCCACCCGGTGTAGTTTATATTGTTCAAGTAGTAGTTGAGGGTGATGTAGTGCCACACTGAATATAGAAACATAGTACTGAAGTAGTAGAAAGTAGTGACAGGGGGTGTATTAGAGATAGTGTAGTGAACTGTAGTATTAAAGATAAAGCAATATATTAAACTAGCACATCTGAAGTTAGAGTATAAGTAAATAGAAATTTAGTCATAATGGAAATAGTTGTGTAGTTGCATAATGTAGTTTAATGATAAAATATGTAACCTGAATAATACTTACCTTAAAGGGACATTCCCGAGTTTGCTGCATTGTAAGATGTTTCCGACTAATAAAATATTTCTACGATTAAATTTACACATTAAATCAATTTTCTTGTTTAAAATATCAGTGTCTGTATATTCAATGTATTTCTGATCATCTCAATATTTGTAAGAAGCCCAAACTGGATTTTGTCTTCAAATAATTTCGTACGTACGAAAAAAATTTTTTTTCGGAAATAAAATGAAATTTAACCTAATACAAATTTTAGAACGATCAGAAAGACGTTTAATATACAGCCACTAATATTTTATGCAGAAAAATATATTTGATATGTAGTTATAATCGTTAAAAAGTCTCTGTTAGTCAAAAACATCTTAAAAATAGCAGCAAACTCAGGAAGGTCCCTTTAATGAATACATATAGCTGAGACAATGTTAGTTTTTAGTAACATTTGGTCAATGTGTATGACCTGAAAGTGCTTGTTGATAGCAAATACTGATTGATATATAAATAATGTAGTGAAGTACGAGAAGCATTTTAATGAGACTTTTGGAAAATTATTTACTATATAATAAGTGATTGAACTTGACAAATTTGTTGTGTCATCTTTGCCTTCTATAATTATTTGGGAGATTATTATCAGCCATTCACAAAACATTCACACGCTCGGTCGTCACAATATATATATATATATATATATATATATATATATATATATATATATATATATATATATATATATATATATATATCTTCTTTCTTTGACTGATTGAAACATATTTTATTGCATATAAGGTACAAATGGATTGGGCACAAGTTATCCAACTTACGAGGCCCTCTCCAAATAAAATACAATAATGAAAATATGACAATAACGGCGACTACAATCATTACAAGAATATACAAAAAAAAAAAAAATATTCAAAAAATCCAGTTTGGGTTTCTTACAACTATTAAGACGACCAGAAACACATTAAATGCAGTGTACTAACACTGATACTCTAAACAATTAAATACCTTTAATATGTAAGTTTAATCGTAAACATATTTTATTTTTCTGAAACATCTTACAATGCAGGAAACTCACGAATGTAATGCATATCGTTTGTTAGAAACAAGAAATAAATGATAGAGAGGAAAAAAATTGCTATTTCGGTTACTCGCGTTACATTGTGCTAGGTGATCTATTTGACCAAGAATTACAAACATAACATATCATATTATGTAACTGCAGTGGGTGTAACATGCAGGTATTAGATATGCTATTACATATATGCAATCTGTATTTGACTGTATTAAGCATAATTTATGTTTTATGGCCTTAAAAATCTGTTTTTATTGTATTTATGTGACAAAATAATAGGTGCCTATTCAGCACGCGATATCTTTTTGGCAACAACCTTAATGGCAATTTGTTTTTATTCATGAACTTCAGCATATTGATGATCATAAAAAACATTCATTCATTAAAATAATTAATATTTAAATGTTGAGTCTTTGTCCGCTTCGTCGTGCAATTGCCCATATATATATATATATATATATATATAAAATGATTCCACTACTTATTTTCATGTAGAGCATGTGAATCAATATTTATTTTATAGCTGTATATAGTAGGATCGATCCCCGTCGGTCGGCCCATTTGGCTATTTCTCGTTCTTGCCAGTGCACCACGTCTGGTTTACCAACGTGTGTGCTATCCTGTGTGTGGGACGGCACATATAAAAGGTCCTTGCTAGTAATGGTAAAATGTCGACTTTTACGGAGAGGTAGTCCCATTTTGGAATGTCTATAGGGGTGTAATCCGGAACCTTTCTCAAAAAGGCAATTTTGAACCGTTCGAGTAGATCATAACACGGAAAACAATATATAGTGAGTGTGCGAAAAGAAAAGTGTTGGCAATTGACTATCGTTGGTAATACGCACGGTAGATGTTGGGTGATATGTTTTTTCTTTCGTATCACGCGCCACAACCACTAGTGTGCATTGATTTACTAATCTTCGGCTATTGGACGTGAAACATTTCGTAAATTTGACATGTAGACTTAGAGAGAAAACACGTTATATTGTTGTTGTTGTTTTTATCCCCATTAGTAGCAAGGAACCTTTCATATGCTCCATCCCACAGACAGTATAGCACATACCACGGCATTTGATATACCAGTCACGGTACACTGTCTAGAACGAGATGTAGCCCAATGGGCCCTCCGGTGAAGGGTCATGTACCAAAATGAAAATCCATGCCTGTTGCAAATATTCTGCTTTGCGCACTTTTCCCGCCGCCATTTCATTTTCAAAAGAGAGACTCATGGTGTTTATTTGTTTGTTTAAACTTATTTTCGTGGTTTTAATCCAATTACAGTTCAATCACGCTATCCTGAACACACACCTGTCATCGGGTCTGTGTTTTCAGGACAGTGGGTTAGCGATTAGTGAGGGAGAAATTGATGCGGTGACCTTACACCTACCCATAGCGTTGTTAAACTCGCTCTGTGTGGAAGCCTACCAGTCTTAAGTCCGATGGATTAACCACTACACCACTGAGGCCGGTAAGCATTTATCATTATAATTACCTGGAATCATAGAGGGGTGTGCCTAAGATTTCCACCTTCCACCTAGCGCCAACTACTTCAGAAATATTCTGTTTGAATGGTAACGACTGGAAAATAAATCGTGAATTTGTTAGAACTTACGACCGGTACCCATGGTTATTACATAATTGTCTGGGCGTGGAGGTGCAAGTAGTGTGAACTCGTCATTACATTATCTTCTTGGGAGCAGTTATTCTTCTACAGACGAGGCACTAGATAGAGAACATTAGAAAACATCAGTTCAACCATTGGAGTATATTTTGTGCAGATATATGGCCTTGCTCATGTATTACTATTTTTTATTATTGTGTGGGTTTTTTCTTACACTGCAAACTCTCTAGCATTCAGAAAATGAAAAACACTAAGCACTAGTTTATTATTATGTAAGGATATCCAAAATGGCGTCATTCATGTTTGACGTCATTTCCATTCAAAAGGAAACGGTACCACATATCGCATACTTGCTGACTGGAATTAAAGTTGCCTATATTGTTTATAAAAACAGTTTGTATTAAGCTTCTGATTATATAATATAAAATAGTATTGCCCTCATGTATTTCGGTATCGTTCATATCATATATTAGGTATTAAAATAATGCATTATGCGAGCCTCTACTCACGTAGTTATAGAAAGCAACACGTTTGCAGGAATCATTAAGTCCATTCCACGATTGAGATATATCGCAGACACTTGACAGACTGAGTCCAAGAAATTGGTAGTCTTTGCTACAGCTGTAGCTAGCAACACTTCCTACCAGCAGTGAGTTGTAGACAACGTCGCCGTTGGGTAGCGATGGAGGCGACGGACACGACTTGGTTGCTGTTAATAAAAATGTCACGAGTTTATAGCAATTCCCAGATGTTTTTATATTGTAACCGCTAAAAGGACGTATTAAATATCGTGCACATCTTGTTTATATTATATAATAGTGTGTGTGTGTGTGTGCGCGCGAACGTGCGAGTGTGTGTTTGTGTTTGTGTGTGCGTTTGTGTTTGTGTGTGCGCGTGTGTCTATGCGTGTGTTTGTGTGTCTGGGCATACGTGCGTGTATGCATATGTGCGTGCGTGTATGTGTTTGTCTGGACGTACGTGCATGTATGCATGTGTGCGTGCGTCTATGTGTTTCTCTGGACGTGCGTGCATGTGTGCGTGCGTGTACGTGTTTGGACGTACGTGCATGTATGTGTTTGTCTGGACGTGCGTGCGTGTATGTGTTTGTCTGGACGTACGTGCATGCATGTGTGTGTCTGGACGGGTGTATGTCTTTGTCTGGACGTGCGTGAGTGTATGTGTTTGTCTGGACGTGCGTGCGTGTATGTGTTTGTCTGGACGTACGTGCATGCATGTGTGTGTCTGGACGGGTGTATGTGTTTGTCTGGACATGTGTGCCTGTATGTGTTCGTCTGGACGTGCGTGCGCGTATGTGCTTGTCTGGACGTGCGTGCGCGTATGTGTTTGTCTGGACGTGCGTGCGTGTATGTGTTTGTATGGACGTGCGTGCGTGTATGCGTTTGTATGGACGTGTGTGCGTATATGTGTTTTCCTGGACGTGCGTGCGTGTATGCGTTTGTCTGGACGTGCGTGCGTATATGTGTTTGTCTGGACGTGCGTGCGTGAATGTGTTTGGCTGGACGGACGTGCGTGCGTGAATGGGTTTGGCTGGACGGACGTGCGTGCGTGAATGTGTTCGTCTGGACGTGTGTGCGTGAATGTGTTCGTCTGGACGTGTGTGCGTGTATGTGTTCGTCTGGACGTGTGTGCGTGTATGTGTTCGTCTGGACGTGCGTGACTGTATGTGTTCGTCTGGACGTGTGTGCGTGAATGTGTTTGTCTGGGCGTGCGTGAGTGTATGTGTTCGTCTGGACGTGCGTGAGTGTATGTGTTCGTATGTACGTGCGTGCGTGAATGTGTTCGTCTGCACGTGTGTGCGTGAATGTGTTTGTTTGGACGTGTGTGCGTCAATGTGTTCGTCTGGACGTATGTGCGTGAATGTGTTTGTCTGGACGTGTGTGCGTGTATGTGTTTGGACGTGTGTGCGTGTATGTGTATTAAATGTGTTGTTTCTCGTCCTAACGTTTGTAGTAGCTCATGACGTTTTGTACAAGAAAATGTGCTATGCAGAACGTCAGCATGTTACATAATCGAAGAAAGGAAGGAACTGTTTTTTAACGATGCACTCACACATTTTATTTACGGCTAATGTGTCTGACATATGGTAAGGACCACACAATATTGCCGCACTTAATGATATGTAATAAAATTGTTTCTAATTTTTTAGGAATTTTTGATGTTAATATCACAATGGTTTAAATCGCGTAGCGTGCCGG
>NC_054710.1:25637806-25655306 GCF_016097555.1 Gigantopelta aegis
AAACTGAATGTATACAGTGAACATATGGCTATTATTCAACAAAGAACATTCTAGTTTTGATTTTGGCGCTGAAGTTAAATTGGAGGGCTAGATGAATTCGAGAAGGGCCAGAAATACTTTTCCTCAAATGGCCCTGCGGGCGATCATGGCTTTGATGTTAATTTTCAACCCTGTGATTAATATAACATATTCCTTAAATGTACATTTCCGAGTTTGCTGCATTGTAAGATGTTTCTGACTAATAAAATATTTCTACGATTAAACTTACATATTAAATATATTTTCTTGTTAGAATATCGCTGTCTGTAAATTCAATGTGTGTCTGGTCGTCTTAATATTTGCAAGCAGTCCAAACTGGATTTTGTCTTCAAATAATTTCGTACATGTAACACAAATATATATTTTTGGAAATGAAATGAAATTTAACCTAGTACAAATATTAGAACGACCAGAAACACGTTTAATATACAGCCACTAAATTGTATGTAGAAACAATGTAAAATATATGTAAATACAATCGTTAAAAAGTCTTTGTTAGTCGATAACATCTTAAAAAGCGCAGCAAACTCAGGAATATCCTTTTATTACTAATGGTAATATGTAGAGGGTTTCCTTAAAAATACTAAATGTTTGACATTCGATAGCCAAAGATTAAAATGTCTTCTGTTGTCGTTAAACGAAACAAACTTTAACCTTTTCTTGTTTTTGTTTTTGTGTTTTATTAATGTTTTTGTGGGTTTTTTACTTGGGAGGATGGCAATTGGTTTTGTTTATTGTATTGACATATAGTGACATATATAAATACCTTTATGAATTTTCACCTTTCATGTAGCGTTTTGTCCTACGCCTCCTCCGATCGCCAACGGACAAGTGTTCTACGATTCACTGGCGTGGAACAACGGCGCTAACTACAGCTGTGACGACAACTACTTCTTCTTTGGACGCAGTAACTCGAGTGTGTGTCACGTGAATGGGTCGTGGACTGGGCTTCGCGGTTCTTGTGAGTCAAACGTGAGTGGTGTCCCCTAACATTAATATGTATGCACCGTTTAATTCCAGCATGCATACAAGATATAGATACTGTGATTGAGACATGTACTGTATGCCCATAAACGTCGTTGGGTTAACGGGGCGTCCGTCCACTGCCGACCCCCTCCCCGTACACAAACCTGACCCAGTACTCACAAAAAACAATGAAGCCGTTTGGAACACTGTGTAGCCATTTGAAAGTAAGGTATTTCTGACACAAACGCTATTTCTTATACCCCACTTCCGGTTTTTGAATACACCTACATTTTCGTTAGGTGTACCCCAATATCCGGTCTTGTTGTCATCGTTTACACTTTTTATTTAAAAGCAGGTGTATTCAAAACGATAACCACCAATATGCACGTCCAGCTGTCATAATCTGTATTATATAGCACCACGCGTTCTTAGACGTGTTTGCGGAATCAGTAGCGTAACTGTCTCCACAAACATTTCTCCTCCTGCAGTTACAATTTAAAATCTTATTGGCTCATTGATTGTCCAATTTAAAATGCACAGACAATGAAGTCCATTTAACTAAACAAACAATCTCCATTCTGACCTTCAAAGTATTTTTTTTATTGCTGGCTTATTTTCACACCCATGACCATCTTTCAAAATTCGCCGTTACAGAATAAAGAAAGAAAGAAAGAAAGAAATGTTTTATTTAACGACGCACTCAACACATTTATTTACGGTTATATGGCGTCAGACATATGGTTAAGGACCACACAGATTTTGAGAGGAAACCCGCTGTCGCCACTACATGGGCTACTCTTTCCGATTAGCAGCAAGGGATCTTTTATTTGCGCTTCCCACAGGCAGGATAGCACAAACCATGGCCTTTGTTGAACCAGTTATGGATCACTGGTCGGTGCAAGTGGTTTACACCTACCCACTAAGCCTTGCGGAGCACTCACTCCGGGTTTGGAGTCGGTATCTGGATTAAAAACCCCATGCCTCGACTGGGATCCGAACCCAGTACCTACCAGCCTGAAGACCGATGGCCTAACCACGACGCCACCGAGGCCGGTCCGTTACAGAATAAGACAAAAATGGTTTTGCTTGGTGACACTTATTTTTTGCATATACCAAAGTTCAAATTATGTTTCGAAATATTTCAACCAATACAAATAGCTATCTAATTACACATGCGCACTTATTCACAATAGTTCCCTTGAGATATTTACAGCACGATACGTCTGTTAAAATCATGCAATGTGCGGAGCAGTAGTTAGTGTGGTAGGGGTGTCAACTATCCCCTATCCAGTAAATTCCCCAAACTAAAAAACAAAAATAATCATTAAATATTATTTCTAGTTCTACATATAAAACGTTTTTTAGTACACGATCTAAATATATATTTTTTTTCTCACAAATGGAATTTTAGCATTTAATTCTCCATACCATTCCCATCCCGATAAATATAAACTACTTCCCGGGTTTTTAATATATTCCGACACCAGTACAGCCCTGACACACACTGATAAAACTATATAAAACTGTTTGAGGATGTGTAAGAAACAGAATAACACATTCGAGTCCATTATTTTGCAACTCGTTGTTTAAAAAGGTATCAAACTCGCTTTTGCTTGTTGGATACATTTTAAAATGACTCGTAAGTAAATGGTTTATGTATTATTCTCTATATCTATATTCGGATATTTTCTTTTGAATTCCCCAACACTCACACTTTTTCTGTATACACATCTATCTGTCTTCCTCTTACAAAAATGTGAGTGTTTTGTTCTTTTCTGTATATTCGTGTGTGTGTATGCGCGCGCGTGCGCGTGTCTGTATGAGTGTGCGTGTGGATGCAGCTGTGTCTTTGTGGAAGAAACAGTTAGATTGGATTATCCTAAACAAAGAAGAAAAAAACACGTTATTTGATCCCATGTACTAGTTCGCAGTTTAGGAACTTTCCCCCAAAAGATCATTTTATTATTTTTAAAAAATCAATTATTGTTAATGTAAAATGCTATAAATGTACTTTACATCAATGTATAGTTCACAGTATATTGTTCATGATTAGAAAAAAAAACACTTTAAAACAGCATGGTTAATTCATAAATGATTTTGCTTTTCTCTATTTTTGTTCCATTATTAAAATTATGGAATTATCAGTTTGTACTGTGGGCTACCAGATTTTATCAACTGGTAGTCCGGTGGGGTACCACTGAAATAAAGTTAAGGTCGTGGCCTGGAGATTGAGAGCAAATATCCATATGTGTGTGTGTGTGTGTGTGTGTGTGTGTGTGTGTGTGTGTGTGTGTGTGTGTGTGTGTGTGTGTGTGTGTGTGTGTGTGTCTGCGTGCGTGCATGCGATTGTGTGACAATGTGTGTGATTGACCATTAATAGTCACTGTTTATTTATTAAAATTATGTTCCTGATGTTTTGACATAATTTAAGAAATACGTAGTTTTAGTTTAAAAAAAAAAAAAAAAAAAAAAAAATAATAAAATAAATAATTGACGCTTTGCCTATTAACTAAACTTTACTACCAGTAAAACTGGATCTCCGTTTCACATGTACATTATATTTTCAGGCATTTCCTTTCCACGGAAAATTTGTTGGAGCAGTGACAGCCGGCTGGAAGGTTGAAGTGTTGGCCACACCACGCAATGAGGGAAGGTAAGTGCAATGTGCATAGTTATCTTGTGTTAAGCCCAGGGAATAAAACACTCACCATTATTTCGACCATAATGGTCAATTACTGAAGTTGCTGTCGGGGGTGGGGGTGGGGGGGGGGGGGGGGTGTCAATGTCAAGTATCGATCGACTTCAATCACTGACTTACAGCATTTTTATCATATACAGGGGCGGGACGTAGCCCAGTGGTAAAGCTTTCGCTTGATGCGCGGTCGGTCTAGGATCGATACCCGTCAGTGCACCCATTGGCCTATTCCTCGTGCCAGCCAGTGCTCCACAACTGGTGTATCAAAGGCTGTGGTGTGTACTATCCTGTCTGTTGGATGGTGCATATAAAAGATCCCTTGCTGCTAATCGAAAAGAGTAGCCATGAAGTGGCGATAGCGGGTTTCCTCTCTCTGCATCTGTGTGGTTTCCGTAAATAAAATGTGTTGAGTGCGTCTTTAAATAAAACATTTCCTTCCTTGTAGCATATACCTAAAATTTGTATTGTTTAACAATACCACTAATATAGAGCACATTGATTAATTAATCAAACATTTAGTAATTGTGACACGTAGTCATCAGAGGAAACCCGCTTCATTTTTCCTAATGCAGCAAGGAATCTTCTTATGCACTTTCCCACCGACAGGAAAGCGCATACCACGGACTTTGACCAGTTGGTCTGCACTGGTTGTAACAAAAAAACTCATTCAGTTGAATGGATCCATCGAGGTGGTTCGATCCTTCGACGCAAGCACCTTAATCGAGCACTCAACCGACTAAGCTAAATCCCGCCAATTTTTAATATATACATATATAGACACACATACACGTTTATTATAATATATAACTACTACAACTACTACTACTAGTACTAGTACTAGTACTACTACTACTACTACTACTACTACTACTACTACTACTACTACTACTACTACTACTACTACTACTAATAATAATAATAATAAGAATACTAATAATAATTGTTCATTGATTTAGTTTAATTGACTATTTTAATTAATTAATTATTATATATATATATATATATATATATATATATATATATATATATATATATATGATTTTATTGTACATATTTATTTTTGTATTGATTAAATAATGAATTATTTCATTATATTTTAATTAATTATAATTTAATTAATTGAATATTTATTTATATTTATTATTAGATAATTAATTAATTTATCTATTTATTTATTTAGAATGACAGTAGAATTGAGGTATGCCAACGGCGCTTACAGGGCCATTCAAATTGATATTCGTTTCAACTACGGAACGTTTGTCAACACGGTGGTCCGGAATATGTACACACCCGCAGGCTGGGGCAACGAAAACAGCACACAGCCGTACTTTCCCTTTGCTTTAGGAAGACCATTTAATCTTACAGTAGTGACGACGGTATCTTCAGGATTTGACGTAAGTCAAACTACCATAACTGTCGTGTAGAGGCGCAGATCCATGATCTATTTTAATAAGATGAGGAACGTTAAATAGTTTAACGACACCACTAGAGCACATTGATTGATTAATCAACGGCTATTGTCACTTAAATAACAACAATGAGACAGCACGGAACAGAACTTTATTTACTCTCTTGGCCGCAATGCTGTAACATCAGAGGATCATATAGAACAATAAATAGAGGATTGTGAGATATAAGTCATATTTGACAAAAAAGATAAATTTCTCTATTTATTAATAATTTTTGGCAATTATTATTATTATTATTAATTTTTTTTTTTTTATTACTTTTTTTAAAATATATTTATTGTCCCAGATATTTATATATTGATAATGTCAGGGTTGGGGTCCTGAAATCATTATCTAACAATAGATACATAAATATAAAGTGCATTCAATAAAATTACTAGTTAATTGAAACAGTCAAATTTGGAGCACAGAATTAATGACAGAATAACTATATAATAAAAAAAATCAAATTAAACAGATAGACAGAGAGAAAAGAAGAAAAGAAGCATCCATATTTCGAAATATAGAAAACAAACGTTATTGGCTTTTAGGTTACAACCCCCCCCCCCCCCCCCCCCCCCCCCCCCAAAAAAACAACAACAAAAAAACCCCACCACAAACAGTATGTGTCTTATATTGGATTGGAGTTATTTTTAACTATTAGGGCTAAGTTTAATTTTCTAGACATCTTTGCCAAGGTGCCCAGTTTTCATCAAACTCTTTATGTGAACAGTTTTTATAGAGTATAACTTTTGGCAATTTACCTTTATATTTAAAAAGCCACCAGCAAAATAGTCCCGGCTTTTTTTACAGTGGAGATAACACTTTCTACAGTGATGATGACACATTTTAGAGTGAAATAGTGAAATTTGCACATTCGTTTTCTTTAATTGATTGATTGTTTGATTGATTGATTAAAAATTGCAGTCGCCATTATTGTACAATTTAATGTTTATAATTAGGAAAGGATATCGTAAGTTGGATAACTTGTGTCCAATAGTTATATAAATATATTATATGCAATAAAATATGTTTTCTATCAACATGAATCACGTAAGGCACCGCACGACTATCACATTCACACCAACACATGCGTGTGCGCGTACACACACATTCGCTCTTCTCTCTCTCTCTCTGTCTCTCTCTCTCTCTCTCTCTCTCTCTCTCTCTCTCTCTCTCTCTCTCTCTCTCTCTCACGCACAAACACACAAACACACACACGCACATGTCCAGCTGAAAATTAACATAAAAACAGTGGGCGCCAAGGGCGCCAAATGAAGAAAAATCTTACTGGCCCTTCTCAAATTCAACTAGCCCTCCAACTATCACATTAAAATTGAACATTGGAACGTCCTTTGTTAAATACTAACCATGTACTGACAGTATATAGTCCGTTTGCGTCAAAAGGAAACCGATAATAAATAAAGATAAAATTCATATAAAAAACGTGTTATTAAATGTTAAGCCCATAACAAATGAAATAACATTATTTGAAGAAAAAAAACCCACATTATAAATAAAAATGTTTCTAAACAAAGAACTATTAAATTATATACAAATTAAATATCATTTTTAATATAGAGGTGAAAACAAAATGACAAATGCTCATTCGAATTGTGTAGAGATACGACTCTGGTCGTGTATTACGGCTTTGCCGTTCAGATTACCTTGGATGTTCTATCAGTTGCCTTAGACCATGTATCACAAAAGAAGATTTATCGTAGGCAGTTTGGTGGTACTTTGTAAAAAGGAAATACATGATGCAGTGATATCTTTTCCACACATTTTTAGATTGAGATTGTATGGGTTTGGACCTTAATAAATTTATATGAATTTTATCTTTATTCATTATGACAATTAATCTGTTCCCTTTTGACGCAAATGGACAATAGTCTCAAAAAGAATATTTTTGCTTCAGTAAAATATAATACTTTGCGTGCGCGCGCGTGTGTGGTTGTGTGTGCGTGTGTTAATTTTGGTATTTTAAATGATACTGTAGTTGGTCATTTATAAAAACAAATCAAAACAAACAGTTGACCAAAATGTACGATGTATTTTTTTGTATCATATCACAAAGCATAAAAGTGTAGTTATTTCATATTGTAGTAATCTTTGGACGGTGATTGCATCTTGTAACTTTTGGCGCCAAGACGTTAGATCTGATCTGTTCTTATTTCATGTTTTATGTCTTCAACTGCTAGATATGTAGTTCGCGCCAGGACAGACGTGGTGTGCTTTGTCACATTCGATTCCGTTTCAGTGCGTTTATGTTTTTTAAATGGCGCCATATTCTCCAGAACCAAAAATCGATGGTCGGCCAACGGACTATCTTTGTAAAATTCTTAGTCGCCCTTAGCCAAATAAGGTCGCCACGGGCGACCCGGTAACGGCCAATTTCCATCCCTTGCAGTGCGTAAAAACACACACACTCGTCTGTAGCCTCAGATACACAGCCTCATATACTGACTTCTAGAATGGAAGGAAGGAAGTAAATGGTTTATTTAACGACGCACTCAACACATTTTATTTACGGTTATATGACGTCAAATATGTGGTTAAGGACCACAAAGATACCGAAGAAGGAAACCAGCTGTCGCCACTTCATGGGCTACTCTTTTCGATTAGCAGCAAGGGATATTTTATATGCACCATCCCACAGACAGGGTAGCACATACCACGACCATTGATGCAGGCGTGGTGCACTGGTTGGAGCGAGAAATAGTCTAATGGAGATCGATCCTAAACCGACCGCGCACCAAGCGAGCGCTTTACTCTAGAATGGGTTCTCATATTATGGGTGGAGGACACCCTGTGTGAGTGGTCCCTATGTAAAAAAAAGTTGTGTTTATTTGAGCACTTATGACACACAATTCGTCAAAAACTCATTCCAGACAAAGAAAAAAACTAAACAAATTAAATTAAAACAATACAAGATAAAGTAAACAAGAAAACAAAACAAAAACAAAGCAAGAAAGCAAACAAATAAAACAAAAAACAACCTCACAACACTCCCCAAAAAACAACAATAACACAACCCACCCCCATAAAAACACACCACAAAAACAACAACAACACACACACACATACAAAAAAACCTACCCCAAACAACAACAACAACAACAACACAGAAACAAAAACAAAAACAAAAAAACCCAAAGAAACAAAAACAAAACAAATACAAACACACCCCACAACACACCCACACACACACACACACACACACACGCACACACACGCACACACACTAACCAAACAAACCAACACCCCCACCTCCTAATCTCAATTATCAACAACCAGTATTGAGAAATAGTAAGACTATTGTAGAGTGGAAGGCAATGTTTTGCAGACTAATTCTATTATATGTAAAACAAATTCCAGCATAGTTTGACGCCCAATAGCCGATGTATTTTTCGGCTAGGGTGTCGTTAAACATTCATTCATTGATTCGTTTTTTCCAGATCTACGTCGATGGGGCATACTTCGTTACTTCGGGATACAACGGTGTTGACTTTACTCAGGTCGATCAAGTGACCATCTTGAGAGGAGCCGACATCGATTTAATTAAATTATATAATTGAACTTTAAAAAGGAACTAACTTTTTGTGCTTTTAGTTATGTCTTACCACTAAAATAAAGCGTGCAGGGAGCCAAAAATGTAAATTTAATCTTGAAAATAGGGAAAAAAATCTCCTTACGGTAACTGTTTCCAATCAACGATTGTATCATTTTAAAAGGAATATATGGGCAGATTATATCTCTCGTCTTTCAACTTCTTGCTTTGCTACTTCAACAACAACAACTACTACTACTGGTAATATTATTACTACTATTCCTACTACTACTTCTACTACTACTACTACTATTATTACTACTACCACTACTTTCCGTATGCCTGTCCGTCTGTCTCTGTCTCTCTGTCTTTCAACTACATTCTTTGCAACTTCAACAACAACTACTACTACTACTGGTACTACTACTACTACTACTATTACTACTACTACTGCTGCTGCTGCTACGTTTTTATTTTTGTTTATTTTTTTTTTTATTAATGTGTCACTACTACTTCCATTACTACTATCACCAACACTGCCAGTGCCATAATTACTACTACTACTTCTGCTACTGCTATTCCAACTGCAACTGCAACTACTAATACCACTACTACTACCACTACTACCACTACTACTACCACTACTACTACTACTACCACCACTACTACTAATACTAATACTACCACCACTGCTACTAATACCACTACTACTAACACTACTACTACCACTACTACTACTACTACTACTACTACTACTACTACTACTACTACTACACAACTACTACTAGTACTACACAACTAATACTACTACTACTACTACTACTACTACTACTACTACTACTACTACTACCACTACTACCACTATTACTACTACTACTAATACCACTACCACCACTACTACTATTACTACTAATACTACCACCACCACTACTACTACTACTACTACTACTACACAACTACTACTAGTACTACACAACTAATACTACTACTATTACTACTACTACTACTACTACTACTACTACTACTACTACTACTACTACTACTACTACTACTACTACTACTACTACTACTACTACTACTACTACTACTACCACTACTACTACTACTACTACTACTACTACTACTACTAATACTACTACTACTACTACTACTACTACTACTACTACTACTACTACTACTACTACTACTACTACTACTACTACTACTACTACTACTACTACACAACTACTACTACTACTACTACTACACAACTAATACTACTACTATTACTACTACTGCTACTACCACTACTACTACAACTACTACTACCACAACTACTACAACTACTACTACCACAACTACACTACTACTACTACTATTACTACGACTACTACTACCACTACTACTACAACTACTACTACTACCATTAATACTACAACTATTACAACAAAAACAACAACTACTACTACTACTACTACTACTACAACTACACTACTACTACTGCTGCTACTATTACTACTACTACTATTACTATTACTACTACTTCTACTACTACTACTACTACTACTACTACTACTACTACTACTACTACTACTACTACTACTACTACTACTACTACTACTACTACTACTACTACTACTACTACTACTACTACTACTACTACTACTACTACTACTACTACTGATACTACTACAACTACACTACTACTACTACTACAACTACTACAACTACACTACTACTATTATTACTACGACTACTACTACTACCACTACTACTACAACTACACTACTACTACTTCTACTACTAAAACTATCACTGCTACTTATTTTACTAGTAGTACTACTACTGTTATTAGTACTGCCACTACCACAATAACTACTTTTGCTACTACTACTAACACTACTACTTCGACTGCTACTACTACTAATATTACGTCTACCACTATCACTACTGCTAACACTAGTACTACTGCTACTACGACTGATATGACTTCTACTAATACTACTACTGATATTACTACTACTACTACTACTATTAATACCACTGCTACTACAACTACTACCACCACCACCACCACTAATGTTAATGCTACTGCAACCACTACAACTACTACCGCCATTACCACTACTACTAATACTACTGCTACCACTACTACCATCACTGCCACTACTACAACCAGTACTATTACTACCACAACTACTAGTACTATTACTGCTCCTACTACCACTACTTGTACTAATACTACTTATTTTACTACTACAACTGTCACCACTACTATTTCTACTACTGCCGGTATCCTACTACTATTACTACTCGTACTACAACTACTACTACTACTACCACTACTACTACTCCTACTACTACTACTACTACTACTACTACTACTACTACTACTACTACTACTACTACTACTACTACTACTAGTAGTATTACTTCTACTACTGCTACTCCTACGGGGACATTCAACTATTACGTAACGCTTAGGGGGTGGTGGGTGGGGTGCAAATCAAAGCGTTATGCGGCGTTACAAGGGGTGGGTGGGGTGTAAGTCAAAGCGTTATGCGGCGTTACAAGGGATGGGTGGGCGTATTGAACAGCGTTACGTAACACAATTTTGTTTTCTCTTAAACGTGCCATGCCAAGTTGAACCGTATTATTTGGACAACTCTGTGTGAGCTCGTCCGTACCCTTCAATTAGGGTCTGGTATAATTTTTCTTTGTCAACAATGACGGTGATCAATTAAAATGGCGCAAGTGAAAACTCGCGTGTTTTTTTGTTTTTTTTCCATCGTACAGCAAAATGTCACTTCAATGACGTCCTTGTAGTTCACATGGGTATACATAGACATTGCCACGTTTCTTTGTCTGTGTTTTGGGGGCGGGGTATCTCCGAGCGTTACGTAATATTTTTGGGGTGTACGGTCTAGCGTTACGGGGCGTTACAAGAGGGTGGGTGGGTGTCTAATTTTGACAAAAGTAGCGTTACGTAAAGTTAGAACGGGCCCTACTACTACTACTACTACTACTACTACTACTACTACTACTTATACTACTACCACTACTGCTACTACTGCTACTACTACTACTACTACTACTTTTAAAACAACTGTAGGTCGAATTAAATATAATGTTATGTAACATCAGGGAATTTGATTCTTAATTATACACCAAAAATGACGACGATATTTGTATTGTGTATTAGGTGATTTAGAGATAAGGAAAACAAACATCTTTGTTAAAACAGTAGTTGCGTTTGTGTTTTATATTAGCAGATACAATCAATTGTACCACGCTTTGGTGTCGTTTCATTTGATTTTACCCGTGGTGTATGTTATAGTTCCGTCATCATTTTCCCGAGAGCTTCGTCTAGTTAGACCACGATTTTTGCGGCCGTTGAGTGACGGGTGTAATGACCGAGGGCGTAGCCCGAGATCTATTACACCTGTCACTCAACGGCCGCAATAACCGTGGGCTAAACAGACGAATTTCGAGTGATGGATGAGGTAACTAGCTTGTACCACGCCCCCACGCCTTCATGACGTCACCATGGTCGCAAAGAAGTTTTACAATTTAATTTTAGCGGATACATTTCACCTTGCTTCGTAGCAATTGTGTGGGTTTTTTGCAATTTACTGGGTCTTCCTTGGACTACTTGCTTCGATTAGCCTATACGGGGAACACTAATTCATCTGACATTACAGGCGCGGATAGCCCTACAAGGAGAGAACGGTGCGCAACCCCTCCGCGAAATTTGAAGTGCCCCTGTAAAAATGAACTGTTGAGCAGGTGAATGCAATGCATTGATATTGTAACTTTATTACTAATGTTAGTGAAATTGATATTTTAAAAAACAATTTACTTCCTACTGAACTATATGCGACCTGTAGGCGTAACTTTCTACAGCCATTCAGCAATCGCTAAAATTTAGGTTAGACACGCCCGTGGTCTAACTATGGGATATATCACGGTTAAAATCAAAGGGACCGACACCAAAGCGTGGTACAACCCATAGTTAGACCACGGGAGTGTCTTACCTAAATTTTAGCGATTGCTGAATGGCGGAATCAAGGGTGGCGTCGTGGTTAGGCCATCGGTCTACAGGCTGGTAGGAACTGGGTTCGGATCCCAGTCGAGGCATGGGATTTCTAATCCAGATACCGACTCCAAACCCTGAGTGAGTGCTCCGCAAGGCTCAATGGGTAGATGTAAACCATTTGCGCCGACCAGTGATCCATAACTGGTTCAACAAAGGCCATGGTTTGTGCTATCCTGCCTGTGGGAAGCGCAAATAAAAGATTCCTTGCTGCTAATCGGAAAGAGTAACCCATGTAGTGGCGACAGCGGGTTTCCTCTCAAAATATGTGTGGTTCTTAACCATATGTTTGACGCCATATAACCGTAAATACAATGTATTGAGTGCGTCGTTAAATAAAACATTTCTTTATTTCTTTTTTTTCAGTATAGGTTGATAGATACTGTATATCTGAATGTATCCCGAGTACTCTGACTGTAAGAGAGCTAGACGGACACTTGGACACATTACGCTCTCATTACAGTCAGAGACCAAGCTATGTAATATTTTGGAAATTATTTTATCAAGGAACTCGAAAATGGTCGATGTAAATGTATTTGACGTCAAACATAGAATTGTTGTTGTATTAGAGCGGAAATCTTTGACTACTTTTTGGTGGTCGGCGATTGCCAAAACTGTGCATAGTTTGGTCTCTGACTGTAATGAGAGCGTATTTATGTCAAAATGTCCGTCTAGCTCTCTTATAGTCAGAGTACTCGGGCTAATCTGAATGGTACCTGTGCTACTGTAGAATTGCCCATTACCGAATGTCTGACATGCTATAGTCGACAATGCATAAATGAACGAAAGGATTTATTTAATGATGCACTCAACACATTTTATTTACAATTATATGGCGTCAGACATATGGTTAAGGACGACACAAATATTGATAGAAGAAACTCGCTGTCACCACTTAATGGTATACTCTTTTTTTTTCATTAGGGGCAAGGAATCTTTTATATGCACCATTCCACAGACAGGAGAGTACGGCCTTGGTTACACCAGTTGTGGAGCACTGGCTGGGACGATAAATAGCCCAATTAATAACTGATTGTGTTCTAGTTGTGTCGGTAAACTGAACTAACTTTAACTAAATACCTCACAGTTTGACTCCTTTTAACTCTCCTCAGCAGGGCTAGATGTAGCCTAGGGTGGGTACGGTGGGATGCATTAATGGTGGCAGAGTGGGTACGTTGGGACTGATTAATGGTGGCAGGGTGGGTACGGTGGAATTCATTAATGGTGGCAGGGTGGGTACGGTGAGATTCATTAATGGTGGCAGGGTGGGTACGGTGGCAGTCATTAATGGTGGCAGGGTGGGTGCGGTGGGATTTATTAATGGTGGCAGGGTGGGTACGGTGGGATTCATTAATGGTGGCAGGGTGTGTACGGCGGGATTCATTATAACTAGAAGGTGTGCGTATTGAAATACATGTACAGGGTTCCACCTAGCATCTGTCTCGTGTATATTATAAATATAATACATACACATGCATATGATCCATTGTTTATCTTCTTGTAAATGATTTAATGTTTTTTTTCGGTCTTTTTATGGAGTCCGAATGGACGTAGAAAGTGTGGTCCTTCTACGTCCGAATAGCCGAATATACCTCTATATAGCTGGTATTCAAAACTTGTGGCACCTTGTTTCAACCGTTTCTCAATCGAAATAGTGTAACAAATGGACATACGAAGCAAAAATGTATAACCTACCGTAGTCACTAAATCACGACTAAAGTACCTGTGTCATTATTAACAAAATAACTAAATAGAGGGAAGCAACTCGCCCTGCACGTTAAGAAAAGTATTAATTTACTGTACGCCCTGCACTGTCTTTTTATGCACCCTTTGCCGTTTAGTCACCCAATGTTGCATGCTAATCTGTTCTGTAACATAACTGCATATGCGCAATAATTATGACTAACTCCTATTATGAGGTTTGCTCAACCATCTACATGTATTAAAAACAATAAAGACAAATAATAAAAAAAACACAAAAAACAACTAGATAGATAAACCGAAATAAAAACTCGCGGCTGGTCAACTGTTATCTGATGTCCGTAAACAGACCGCGCATTCGACATTGTCGCGATGATCTAAATGTAGACAGGAACTGGCACACTACATCAGCCACACTGTTTTTAACACTTATGTTACGTAACGTATTGCTATGGTTGGATACCAGTTAAACTGCTAGACTATATGTGTTCTGAAACTTCGTAGTCGTTAGGTTTTTAGGTGTTTTAAAAAAAAAAAAATAATGCTAAAGCGATTGACAGCGGAGAAAAAAAAAACTTTCAACTACTACACAATTTGTTTTTTTTTCCACCAATTTAAAATAAAATTCACCTATAGGTCTTAAAATCTACAATTGTCGAGTGGCAGAGCTAGCCCTGTCCGTCTTTAGCTTGAGGTCTACATGTATCTTGTGACACAGTTTCTATTGAATCTTTTTCAAACTTGGTACAATGATCCTCTGGGGCACTCCGCAAAAGTTTATTAAAATATTTTTTTCCTGACAAAATTGAAAGTTATTAAATAGCAGAGCTCTATTGGCCAATAGGTCTCTTGTTTACATAGGGGCGAGACGTAGCCCAGTGGTAAAGCGCTCGCTTGATGCGCGATCGGTTTGGGATCGAACCCCGTCAGAGAGCCCATTTGGCCATTTCTCGCTCCAGCCAGTGCACCACGACTGGAGTATCAAAGGCCGTGATATATGCTATCCTGTTTAAGTGGTGGTGCATATAAGCGATCTTTTGTTACCAATGGGAAAATGTAGATGATGACTTGTTGTGTGAGGTGCGAAAGCTGTCAGAGACATTAATATAGCGAGTAAATCTGAAGGTTGACGATTGTTTGGAAATTCTGTAATTCCAATTGCCGGAAGTTTGTTGGCTGTCCAGTACTCCACTCCACCCTATACTGGAGGGCTAACTGTCCAGGCCACAGAAACACACTTACCACACATAATAGCTAAACATCTAGCAGACACCGTTTCTCAAAATATTATACGAGGAATGTTTCGTTTTATCTGCTGAACGCGTTTCTTTTGCGCACAAATAACGACTCGTTTGTTTTGTCGATTTGTCTTAATAGTACACCCAATATAGTCAAAGACTTGTGATTGTTCTAGATGATTGTTTTCATAATTAATGTAAATGCCTAAATCCTGCAATGTGTGAATCAATTAATCACAATGAGCACTATTTAGCATTTGTGATGCCATCAACAGAAACTCATCAACATATACAACTAGTCTACCACCAAGTGCGCTGAGATAATATACAACAGGCCTGAGAAATTTTGCAAAAAAAAATATTGTCTACATGACAAACCAAATGGTAATACACACCATGTGCAGAAAATACCGTTCCACTGGAAAGCCAGCCATTGTTTGTAATCTTTGTGAACAGGCACATAGTGAAAACTACTTTTAATATCTAGCGACACTAAATAATCGTTCTTTTCGATAATATTAAACACTGTTCTAATGTCATCATTTTTTATGAAGGTGTATCACAATAACTGTTAATATGTTTTAAGTTATGAATTAACCTTAATTTGGGGCGGGCCGTAGCCCAGTGGTACAGCGTTCGCTCGATGTGCGGATGGTGTGGGATCGATCCCCGTCGGTGGGCCCATTGGGCTACTTCTCGTTCCAGCCAGTGCACCACGACTGGTATATCAAAGGCCGTGGTATGTACTACCCCGTCTGTGGGATGGTGCATATAAAAGATCCTTTGCTGCTAATAGGAAAGAGTAGCCCACAAAGTGGCGACAGCGGGTTTCCTCTCAAAATGTGTGTGGTCCTTAACCATCCGTCTGACGCCATATAACCGTAAATTAAATGTGTGCAGTGCGTCGTTAAATAAAGCATGTCTTTCTTTAACCTTAATTTACCATTTCTTTTTCGGTACACAACCAAAGGTGAAATGTAATTTGGAACATCAGTACATAATTCTATAGCTCCGTCTGATAAAAAACATTCAATATCACTATCAATAAATACCTCTTCACTGTACCTAAATATAGGATTTTGAAAACGAAACGGTAGAGGTCTCTCTCTAAATGGTATTTTAATACCGTCGACAATCCAATCAATTACAACCGGTGAAGCGTCGATACTGCGCAATTCCGTCGACAGTAAACATAGCTGGAGGGAGATAACTCTGGTAGTCTACAGCAGTTCATTGGCATAGTGTTCGTCATGACTACGTTCCCGCGAATCGGTACCTGTGCCACGCCCGCAATACGATGGAAATCGTCTATTGTAAATATGTGAGAACACGTCGTTTCCACCTCTTCCCCTGTAACCACGACTTGAATACCGACCACGACTCTGATATCGTGGGTTATAGTTAGTACTTGGTGTTGCCACGGCCAAAATGGCTGTCTTGTTCCGTAGTTATTCCAAAGATTGAGATGAAAACACACTTGTGTTGGAGTGTAACGCTCAAAAAGTCAAGAAGTTGTCGGGTCGAACCATCCTTGAACTATAATTGCTGCATGTTCATTTTGCAAGAACGTAACGTGAGCTTTCAGTACCACAAAAAGAACCTTTCTAAGTCAAATGCAAAATCACTGTTGGTGTTACCGTCAACTTGACCAACAGTTTTTAACGCAGTTTCTACATAGCGTGCTAACTTGCAAATGTTGTTAAATAGAGGTCTATCAGTAGCTTTTACACCACGTCTATTGTTTAGTTTTAAATCAGATGGCAATCTAATGCGTTGCAAAGAATCCTTAAT
>NC_054710.1:25660306-25680306 GCF_016097555.1 Gigantopelta aegis
ATCTTTGATGGTTATAAAATTAACATTCAAATAAATTTTTGAGTTTGAATCTCTAATCACTTTTTACCACTTGAACAGGGAAGATGGACAAATATTGTATATGAAAATAGTACATGCACACATTGTAATACTAATGTTGTTGGAGATCAATCCTATTAATTATGTATATGTAACAAATTTACAGAAAAAAGACGGAATAACTTAATATATACTATCTGAACAAGCCAAATACATATAAACTCCAGAAACTGTTAAATTTTGAAGTGTCGGTGTTCTAAAACATTGTGTAAATTTATATTAACAAATATTTCAGTGCCTCCTAATATTCATTTCGTTTTCTTTTTTTTAGCTGTTCATCAGTTTGTATATTTATGTAATATTTTTGGAAGTTGTCTTCACTATTTGTATTTATTATATAACATTTAGTGAAATATTTTAAAATACCAGTGAAATAATACTGTTATCAACAAATATTGTAAACATTCGAAGTATATATATATATATATATATATATATATATATATATATATATATACAGAAGTCAAACCTGTCCTAGCGACCACCTGTATTCAGCGGTCGCCTGCCTTAAGCGGCCACGTTTTTCCCTCCCAAACGATTTATAACGTAAATGCACCTGTAATAAGCGGTCACCTGTCTAACGCGGCCAGCGGTCACCCAAATCGGATCCAAACTAGCTAAAATACCTGTATTAAGCGGCCACAGTAAATGTTTACTGTTATATAAATGGGATATTTAACGACAATAAGGTGCAGCAAATAACCGATCTTCACACCTTCAGTAATACTAGTACCCATTCAGTCCCGACATCAATTAAGAAAGTACGACTATGGAATGCAGCTAATTGCCTCTGGGCAGGCTCTGCTTGATATTTGTATTTGTAGATTCACTTACTATGACAATACACCGCATGAAGTAGAAATTAAATAATTAAATGGAAAGAGAAAACAAACTTGTTGAAAACGGTTAATTTAATACATTCGAGTTGCAGCTTTTGCTGAGGAGGCGATATGTCAAAAGTTTATTTTTAGTAAACTGTGAAGCACACATCCGTTAATTAGCAGTACAGACGCTAAAACAAGAAACAATAACAAATATTTTAAAGACTATATGTCGCAACCTGTAAACAATGGTCACCTGTCTTCAGCGGCCACTTTTATCTTAGAGTGAAAATTTCACTATAAAATGTGTTATCGTCACTGTAGAGAGCTTTAGTATCTTCTCTGTAAAAAGGCCGGAACTATTTTGCTGGTAGCATTTTAAAAATAAATGTAAATTGCCAAAAGTTATATAATGAATAGAAAAATTCATCTTTCTTTGTCAAATATGACTTATATCTCATCTCGTGAAGTTTACAATCATATTACACTCCTCTATTTATTGTTCTGTATGATCCTCTGATGTCACCCAATGGTGGCCAAGGCAGTAAATAAAGTTATGTTCTGTGCTGCCTCATTCTGTTCCTATTTAAGTGGCAATAGCCGAAGGTTAATCAATCAATATGCTCTAGTGGTGTCGTTAAAATATTTAACGTTCCTCCTCTTATTAAAATAGATCATGGATCTGCGCCTCTACACGACAATTATGGTAGTTTGACTTACGTCATATCCTGAAGATACCGTCGTCACTACTGTAAGATTAAATGGTCTTCCTATAGCAAAGGGAAAGTACGGCTGTGTGCTGTTTTCGTAGCCCCAGCCTGCGGGTGTGAACATATTTCGGACCACCGTGTTGACATACGTTCCATAGATGAAACGAATATCAATCTGAATGGCCCTGTAAGCGCCGTTGGCATACCTCAATTCTACTGTCGTTCTAAATAAATAAATAAATAAATAAATAAATAAATTATTTAATAATAAATACAAATAAATATTCAATTAATTAAAATATAATTAAATAATTTCTTATTTAATCAATACAAAAATAAATATGTACAATAAAATAAATATATAAATAAATAAATAATTAATTAAAATAATCAATTAAACTAAATCAATTAATATAAACAACAACAACACATACTACTACTACTTCTACTACTAATTATAATAATTATAATAATTATAAGTAGTAGTAGTAGTAGTAGTAGTTATATATTATAATAAACGTGGGTGTGCATCTCTATATGTATATATTACAAATTAGCGGGATTTAGCTTAGTCGGTTGAGCGCTCGATTGAGGTGCTTGCGTCGAAGGATCGAACCACCCCGGTGGATCCATTCAACTGATTAAGTTTTTCTCTTATTACATCCAGTGTACAACAACTGGTCAAAGTCCGCGGTATGTTCTTTCCTGTTTTCTGGAAAGTGCATATAACAGATTCCTTACTGCATCAGGACAAATGTAGCGGGTTTCCTCTGATGACTACGTGTCACAATAACCAAATGTTTGATTAATTAAGCAATGCGCTCTACACTAGTGGTATTGTTAAACAATACAAACTTTAGGTATATGCTACAAATTCTGTAAGTCAATGATTGAAGTCGACCCATACTTGGTATTGTCACATTGATCTGGGGCAATAGTAAGACCCCCCCCCCCCCCCCACACACACACACACAAAACAACAACATGAAGACGAAAAACAATAACTTCAGTAATTGACCATTATGGCCGAAATTAAAGAAAATGTTTATTTAACGACACACTCAACACATTTTATTTACGGTTATATGGCGTCAGACATATCGTTAAGGACCACACATATATTGAGAGAGGAAACCCGCTGTCGCCACTTCATGGGCTACTCCCACAGACAAGGTAGTACATACCACAGCCTTTGATATACCAGTCGTGGTGAACAGGCTGTATCGAAAAATAGCCCAATGGGTCCACCCTGTTGCTGAATGCTTTAGTTCCTGGGGGGTAACACAAGAGAACTGTATTAATTGCACTTGCCTTCCCTCATTGCGTGGTGTGGCCAACACTTCCACCTTCCAGCCGGCTGTCACTGGTCCAGCAAATACCCCGTGCATAGGAAAGGCCTGAAAATAGAATGTACATGTGAAACGGATATCCAGTTTTGTTGGTAGTAAATTGGAAAAGTATCAATTATTATTATTATAATTTTTTTTTTTTTAAACGGAAAATCCGTATTTCTTAAATTATGTCAAAACATGAGGGAAAACATTTTATAAATAAACAGTGACAGATTCAGGGTCAGATATTATATTTTAATATAATATTAATGATCAATCACACACATTGCCACACACATATACACGCATGCTCGCATGCACACACAGACGTACGCATGCACACGCACACACACACACACACACACACACACACACACACACATATATATATATATATATATATATATATATATATATATTGACATTTGTAGATTCACTTACTATGACATACACCGCATCAAATAGAAATTAAATAATTAAATGGAAAGAGAAAACAAAGTGGTTGAGAACGGTTAATTTAATACATTCCAGTTGCAGTTTTTCCTGAAGGAGGCAACATGTCAAACGTTCATTTATAGTAAGCTATGAAGCACACGTCCATTAATTAAGAGTAAAGACGTTAAAACAAGAAACATGTTTTAAAGACTATTTGTCACAACCTGTAATCAGCGGCCACCTGTCTTAAGCGGTCACTTTTATCTACTCCCTTATGCGGTCGCTTAAGACAGGTTTGACTATATATATATATATATATATATATATATATATATATATGTCTGTGTGTGTGTGTGTGCGTGCATGCGTATACTATTATCCTGTTCAATTATTGAGACCCAAGGGTTTTTGCAAATGTTACGTTTATTTCCTATTCGATATTTGTTTTCTTTGCATTTACATGAAAACAAACCCAAACCCCGACAGGTTTTATATACAAATCATCATATAAAATGCACGAAGTTGACTTAATTCCACTTTTTAAAAATCTCTGTGTCTTTTGAATGCACGTTATTTCTCCTATAAATAACTAAGGTCATTTGCATATCAAAAGCATCATTCTATAGTGCGTTTCAAACTAATGTTCGGTTCTATCGTCCTATCCGCACACATCGTAGTATGACCTATATTTAAGAAAATATCTGTAAACATGAAGCAGGCGCGGATTCAGGTGGCGAGTTCAAGTGACAAAACCTCAGTTTGAAAAAAAAAATGTATCAAATATTATAATTATATTGTGGAATACACAAGCGCGCGCGCTGAAGGGAGAGAGAGAGAGAGAGAGAGAGAGAGAGAGAGAGAGAGAGAGAGAGAGAGAGAGAGAGAGAGAGAGAGAGAGAGAGACAGAGAGAGTGTGTGTCGTCATTTATGTAACGACGCACTCAACATATTTTAATCTATGGTTATATGGTTATAGGGAGAGAGAGAGAGAAGAATATGGTATGCATGCGATTGGTGGAGGTGTGACCCTCTGTGCACCACAACTGATGTATAAAGGCTGTGGTATGTGCTATCCTGTCTATGGGATGGTGCATATAAAACGTCCCTTATTGCTTATCAAAATTGCTTATCGGAAACAGTGGCCAATGTGGCGGTAGCGAGTTTCTTTCTCACTGTCATAATGCTCCTTAACCGTTTTGTCTGACGCCACATAAACGTATATCAAATGCGTTGAGTGTGTCGTTAAATAAACATTTCTCTCGTATGTGTGTGTAGTCTATATGCATTTCTAGTTGATTAGTTTATAGGTTGTTAGGTTGTTTGATAGTGAATGATGTGGAAATAAGTTGTTTTTGGTGTTAAAGAGTTCATGCATACATTAAAGTAATACTCCTGATGGGTATGGAGAAATAACTTAATCAGTCGACGAACTCATTTCTCATCACTATCTTCGTTAAGGGGGACTATCACAGGGGGTATTTTATTTCTTATAAAACTATTTTGTTTTCTAAAATCTTCTTCGATCTTTATTACATGTTTAACTGCGTCAGAGAAGTGTGTAGGTGTGACAGAGTTCAATGCATGTGCAAGTTCTCTCCGCACCGTGGTCATTTTACCATCATTATGACGAGCTATGTGCCCTTTGACTTGACTCCAGATCAGTTCTATCGGATTGAGTTCAGAATGTCTTGGCGGCAGTCTTAGACACAAGTGCCCATGGCGTTCAGCAATATCATCAGTAACAAATTGCTTTGCACATTTGTTACGTTTCACAAGTTCATAAAGAACTGGCTTTGTCATGTTACTCTCAAAAGGTATATTTTTGTTTCGTAGCCACGACTGAATTTCTTCCTTTTTAGCGTTTAGTGCAGGACATCGTGTAATCTCAGTTAATTTGTTGTGGTAGCTTGCGTTATCCATGACGATAACAGAAGGTTCTGGTAGAGAAGGCATAAGTTGTTCTTCAAACCATTTGATGGCATGTTCATGATTCATCTCACCATGATAGTCTCCGTCTGTTTTTTTAGCCTCAAAGATCAATTCACAGCCATCTATCAATCCATATTTATCACAGCCAGCATGACAAATAATAAGTCTTTTTCCCTTCCCAGTCACCGAACAGAGTTTAGGAACTCGATCAGCATCGTCTGATTTCGGCAGGTGATTGGCGGTACTTGTGCCCGGGTGGATATCTGTCCAGTGGTGGGATGTTGTGTGGTTGACATTCACCCAGGTATCATCTTGATACACTATTAAATACCCCTGTTCTCGTAAACTGGATATTTCATGGAAATAGGACAGTCTCCTGTCTGATATATTGGCGTCCTCAAAAATCACTTTTCCGGTTGTAGACATATGTTGGTATTTAAAATCGAGGTCATGGAGTGTTCTTCGTAAAGTTGATATGGATATGTTGATTCCACATTCCTCCCTTAAAGCCACGTTAATCTTATGTAATGTAGGTAATTCGCCCTGTCTATAAAATCTGTATACTTATCGATGAGTTTTCGGTCGCGTTTTTTAACAGTGATGTCTGTGCTTGGATTCGTAGAGCTTAGATTTTTCACAGTTCTTTTTACTGTTGAAACCGAAACTAAGTGCAGCGGTAACTAGATCGACAATTCGATAAGAAGCATACCTAGGTCTACCACGCTGATATTCATCTTCAAAATAATCGAAAACGTTCTTAATACACGATTTTACATCAACTGAAGTGTTTTTCGATTTACCCATATTTTTCTTCAAATAACAATAACAAGAATGTCGACTAATAATACATTTTCAATGAATTTATATACCCTACCTAACTTGTATTTTACGTGGTTTACACATTGCTACAATAGCACGTGCAGTCATAGATCGACATAATGATGTTATTGACCAAGCAATGCTATCGTATTTTGAACATTCAGGGCTGTGTCTGCGGGATGAAAAAGTGGTTGAACCCATACGAATCCGAACAATAGCCCTTTGGTTGTTCGCATTACAAATGTAACACCCAACCCCCAAACCCCAGCCCCTAGCACCACCCTAAATATATATATATATATATATATATATATATATATATATATATACGTATGAGTTCCCAATTTAGAGGCAAATTAAATAACATTTTTATTATTATTTGATGTTGGTGGCCTTTGACATTTTATCCCCCCCACCCCCCCTGGTCTTCTGGGCCCGGCTCTGAATTAAATTTATTTATAAAGTTGGAAAGCACATTCCTGCGGTGTGTGAGGTGATTTGTGTTTATTACTGTGCTACACCTCAGTTGTGTTAGGTTATGTATGGCTAGCTAATATATAATTGATATAATAAAATAAAAATACATAATACATTAGCTAAATTTATTAAATATAATGCACCTACAAGAAAGGGTTACATGTTCTGTTTGTTTACATCTATGTTTAACGGAAAGATTAGACAATGCTGTTACACACTGCAAAACAATAATAACCTTGATTTAGTGAAACAAGCTACAATGGCCTTCACGTAGCCTCAGATCCCAATGTTTTGATATGCAATGACCTTAGTTATTTATAGGAAAAATAACGTGCATTCAAAAGACACATAGATTTTTAAAAAGTGGAATTAAGTCAACTTCGTGCATTTTATATGATGATTTGTATATAAAACCTGTCGGGGTTTGGGTTTGTTTTCATGTAAATGCAAAGAAAACAAATATCGAATAGGAAATAAACGTAACATTTGCAAAAAACTTTGGGTCTAAATAATTGAACAGGATAATAGTATATATATATATATATATATATATATATATATATATATATATATATATATATATATATATCTGTATGTGTATGTGTATAGACAGACAGACAGACAGACAGAGACAGATAGATATTTTCCCTCAATGTCCAGACCACGACCTTAACTTTATTTCAGTAGTAGCCCACCGGGCTACCAGTTTATAAAATCTGGTAGTCCACAGTAAAAACTGATAATTCCAGGGCTCGAACTTAAGAATTTATCACCTACGGCATTTAAAAAAACAAATTGCCGTCGGTGAAAGGGCCCACCGTCGGCAGTTTTGAGTATGCCGACGGCAATTTCATTAAACTGACTTTTGCAGCAATTAAACTTGACTGAAAGGTTATTTCTCTGTATGTGCATGTAGTCGAATTTCTTCAATTTATGTCAATAAACTTCAATAAACAAGAATTTAGTATAGATGGAATCATGGACCACTAGCATAAGCTAACATTAAACGGAACCTGGTGTTTCTAAGACAAGTTGCCCAAGTTTTCGGTGAATCTGACATGAACATTGTTCTATGGATGACATTAAATTGTATACAGTGTTCTCGCTGGGTGAAAATTAAAGGAGAATGGTCGCGCGTCCCCATCCCACCCCACAATGTAAAGAAGAAAAAAAAAAAAAAAAAAAAAATGAAAAGCAAAAAAAAAAAAACAAAAAAGGCACGTTTGGTTACAGTATATCGTTGTGTGTTGGTCGGCTTTGTGAAAATACCTATCCCTTATTTTGCTCCTCGGTATCTGGTACTGAAAAGTTGGTACGATATATAAGCTGCCTTATGTTTTTGTGCACTGTTAGTTAAAACCAGAGTGTCGGTCTCAGACTCTGACATTCACGGGTATTCGTTTTGCTAAACCAATCAAAGTTTTAATATTATTATTGTAATAAAGATATTTAGATATCTGAAAAAATAATAAAGAATTTTTTTAAGCGATCCCCTACTGTGGAATAAAACAAAATTCTGCATTGACATTGCCAGCTGATAAAAAGTAGTTTCCTTGTTTGTAAAGGCAGTGTATATATTATTTATAAGCGGTGATATCCCCTCCCCCCACCAAAAAACTAAATTTTAAAAATTAAACGTTTCTAATATTTTATAAGGAATTGCTGAATAAACAAATGATAATAAGTAAAAATCGTGTTACAATCAATTAAACCTGCAATTGAAGTTAAAATATCAGACACGAGTAAGTGGACACAAAAGAGAGAATGACCGTTCTGATCACGTGACGCATTTGGCGCCAAATAAGTAGTTTTTTTTCAGTTGGAGATTGCCGAAACGATAAAAATTAAATCTTTCCATGACTAAAATAAGATATAACTGTTATTGTGTGTATCAAACGTACAGATGGATACTCGTACGGCACACAACAGAGGTTGTTAAACAATAGTGTTAAATTACGTTGTGGTAAGTTTTTCGTCAGTTGCACTTTCGTACACAACGCGGCTTGTTTCCTTCCATGTCCAGTGTGCAGACTGATCGATGTTTTTCAATGTGACAAAAAGGTGTGCATTTTGAAATAGCGGAGCTGGATGCTGTAAATTATAATAGGATGCCGAAAAATAAAGTTCACAGAAAAACAAATGGGGCTGCCAAACGTGAAAAAGGGGCAGGATAACACAAAAGCGAGGAGGCAAAATGCAGTGAGAACGTATATTATACTACAACACAGGGTACGTGCATGACTAGTTCCATCGCGTGGCATTAACTAAACACCCATTAATTCCAACCAGGAACCGAACGCTCGTGTTAAATACTGGCGGATAATGTTCATACACGTGTATACATTTTGCCGTCGGTGAGGAGCTTTACCGACGGCAGTAATTTTTATCCGGCGGCACAAAAGTGCCATCGGTGACGCCCCCAACCGACGGCAGTTTATATGTCGTTGCCGCCGTTAAGTTCGAGCCCTGTAAATTATATTGAAGATAAGCTATTATTAGAAAAATATATGTATTACAAGAATTTTTTACATAAAGAATTCGAAGAAAACTGGGAATGTTGGCTAAGATTTTTGGAAAATATTTAAACGGCCAACCTTTGTTTTTATATATATAAAAAATACTATGGTTGTTTGTTTTACAATGTTGCTGGTTTGGAGGAAATACTTATTTCAGCTTTCTTCCCTTTCTCTCCTTGCTCCTATGGTATATTATGTGTTGATATTGTTTTTTTGGGGCAATAAACATTTATTTTTAAAAAATAATAATAATTAAAAAATACTTCAGTCTATGCTACAAGAATATTAAAGACTAGAAATTAATTTAATAACCTCTTTTTTGTCTCAAATAAAAAATATATTATTCTTGAGAAAATTTTTAAAAAAAAAAAAAAATTGGGGGATGGGGCTTGGGGGCAGGATATTCATATTTACAAAATAGACAGCTGCAACATTTGACACAAAATTTATCACTAGCCGTCGGGCATGGCAATAGTAGTTATTTACTAACACAACATTTAATATCACTAGCCATGGGAGTGGGGCTACCATAATCTAGAAGCCCTGTCTATTGGTTGAAATATTACGAGAATATAGTTTGAACTGTGTTATATGCAAATGATAAGTATCACCAATCAAAACAATTTTTGTCTTATTTTGTAACGGCGAATTGTGAACGACGGTCATGGGTGTGAAAATAAGCCTGCGAGAAAAAAAAGGACTATGAAGGCAAGAATGGAGATTTTTTTTTTTTTTTAGTTAAATGGACTTCATTTTCTGTGCATTTTAATTTGGGCAATCAATGAATTAAGAAGATTTTAAATTGTAACTGCAGGAGAAGAAATGTTTTTGGTGACAGTTACGCTACTGATTCCCGCAAACAGTCTAAGAATACGTGGTGTATAATACAGGTTATGACAGCTAGACGTGTACCACAAGAGGAACATTTGTCTACATTCCCCAAATATGGATACCTAAAGACTTTAGTCAAGGGTTGGAAGGATTTAAAATATAATGCGTTGCAACCGAACATCGCAAGTGTGAACGTGACGGTAACGGTCGCGCAGTCGTGCGCTTCTCCAAATGTGAATACGTGCTCATCAAGTATAAGAGAAACAACGAAAATACCTTCCGGATTTCAATCTAAGTTATCACCATAAAAGTTCATTGTATTTTTATAATTGTTGTTTGTTTTTGTTTTGTTTTAAATACAGGTGTAGTTAAATGAAAAGTGTAGGTGTATCGTGATACACCTACAGTTTTCCTCCAAAAATGTAGGTGTATTGTAATACACTTACACTTTTGGAGGAAAAGTTTAGATTATCGGTGAATAAAACCTACACTTTTAAGAAAATAATCCACGACAATGAGACCGGATGATGTTCTCAACAAGGATGTGTAAGAAATAGCGTTTATTCATATTTGCATTACTTCAAAAGGTCTACACAGTGTTCCGAACGGCTTCGTTGTTTTTGACGGCACTGGGTCACATTTGTGTGTGTGCGTGGAGGGGGTCGGCAATGGATGGACGCCCCCTTAACCCAACGACTGTTATGGACAGAGGTAGTGGGAAACACAGATTTGAACATCAAAAGGTCAGGTCAGGTAATATGTTTTAACGAGCACATTTAGAGAAAGCTGTTGTAATACACGCCTGTCATGGACGCAGGCATCAACTCAAGCCGGCTCCTCCGTCCAGGACAGATATGGGGTTGGGGGAGGGAGAGGGGACCGCCGGCGCTTGGCAAGTGAATCCCTATATAAAGATCAAAACATGAACATGATTACGTTATGTTGTTAATCTTGTATTTCTAACTTTGGTTAATAAATCAATGGAAGGTGAACTTGGTAAGTGTATCTCTATATAAAGATCAAAGCATGAACATGATTACTTTCTGTTGTTAATCTTTTAACTTTGGTTAATGCATCAATGGAAGGTGAACTGCTGGCATTGTCCTGTAATATTATCAAAGTCTACGAGGTCATCAATATTGCAGAAAATACAATTAAGCAATTTCGCTACATGTAGGTTCCTTTGTTTTGAGTTTGCCAAATTAGTTAGGAATTCTGAATCATGTACCCTGCATCTTTGATACGGGGAGTGCTAAATGACGAAGTAAATATTATTTTATGGATCGGCCTCGGTGGCGTCGTGGTTATACCACTGGACATAAGGCTGGCAGGTACAGGGTTTGCAGCTCGGTACCGGCTCCATTGGTAGGTTTAAGTCCACTACACACACTTCTCTCTCACTAACCACTAACGGTTAACAACTAACCCACTGTCCTGGACAGACAGCCCAGATAGCTGCCCTGGACAGCGTGTTTGAACTTTAATTGGATATAAGCACGAAACTAAGTTGATATAAAATGAAATGTTTTATGGGAGAGTTGCAAGTGGACCTCAGCTTTTGCAGGAGGGTTCGGACGAACTCCTCCCTCCCCCCCTCCCCCCCCCCCCCCACGCACCTTTAAATACGGGCATGTGCAGCCCGACCAGGGTCAGTAACGGGCGGGAGTGTTACATCAAAAGATAGTGAATAGTTGATTTAGATCTGCACCGACTGACAGTATGATATATTAAATCAGCGGAAGTCACTCACATTTGACACACAAGAACCGCGACGCCCTGCCCATGATCCATCCGTGTGACACACACTCCTGTTACTGTATCCAAAGTAGAAGAAGTTGCTAACACAGCTGTAGTTAGCGACGCTGTTCACCGACAATGAATTGTAGGCCACGTGTCCGTTGTCGATTGGAGGAGGTACCGGACACACAACTGAAAATATTTTAAAATGAAGTTTTTGGTGTGTTTTTAACGACCCATTGGGCCTTTTCTCGTTCCAGCTGGTGCACCTCGACTGGTATATCAAAGGCCGTGGTCTGTGTTATACTGTTTGTGAGATGGTGCATATGACAGATATCTTGTTACTTTGTAGAAATTGTAGCGGGTTAACTCTCTAAGACAATACGTCAGAATTACCTAATTTTCTTTAAAAACAAGAAAAATCATATAGTATTAGAGAGAAAACCCGCTACATGTTTCCATATAAATAAGTAGAAAATGATATTTCATAAATATTATGCACCATCCCACGGATAGGATAGCACATAGCACAGTTTTTGATATGCCAGTCGTGGTGCACTGGCTAGAACGAGAAACAGCCCAATGATTATGAGTCCGCCGACTGAGATCAATCCTAGGCCGACTGCGCGGCTACATCCCGCCCTAGAAAATATCTAATGAACAGTTATCAGCTGAGTAAAGAAAATATTTCTTATACAAATAATATATGGTGACAAATTAAGTCTTTATTTCATGGATACCATCGTATATTTCGTCACTCACTCACACACACACACACACACACACACACACACACAACCACACACACACTCACCCACACACGCACACACCCACCCACGTACACCCACCCACGCACACACATATGCACGCACACCCACGCACGCACACCCACGCACACACACACGGAGAGCACACAAAGATACGAAAAAAATCCGGAAAGCATTATAGAAACTTAAAGAAAATTATCTTCTTAACTGTTTAAGGAGTTTCAGACTATTAACTGCTCAGTTGCCCCCCAAAACAGAAAAATCCTAGCTACGGCCCTGATAATATCTACGTGTATGCACTACATGAATGATTCGATTGTTCATAGCAATAGTCGTGATATTTGCCAGTGTTTCTATAAGTTATCATGAATTAATCGATCTCATATCAAGGCATACAGTGAATTAGATTGAGCCATTTGTCACACTCCAAAATGGAAAGTAAACGAACACGTATGTATAAAAAAGATGTATTTAAAATATTTAAAGTGGCAGTCGCATAGAGCAAGGAGAAACAAACACCTTAGGAAAAAGAAGAAAACAAAAAGCTGAAGGAAGGAAAGTAAGAACTGCTGAGTTAAATGAAGTAAATGCTGAAAGAAAGAAAAGAAAGACAGATAAATACAGAACCCGATCAATACCAATACAGTGTAACGCCGGGTGAGACCACTGTCCATTCGCTTGACAGGTAGAAGTGTTGGATCCACTGACGTAGACATATACGGTTGCGCATGCGTAGTGTGTTATAGATAGGTATGTTGTAGTTGTAAATGTTGTAGCTGCTCCAAGTATGGTAATGGGCGTTCCGCAGTCAATCTCTGAAATAAGATATTCACGAATTAGCGACCAGTCCAAACATCCCTTTGATTCTGTTTTGTTCAGCGATACAATTTCGAGTACCATAACTGTTTTGACATTTAAAGTTGAAAGCTTGAAATACATTTGTTTTAATCTTATTTATTATACATTTTGAATTATTATTTTATTTTATTATTATTTGGTATATTTATTATTAATTTTTTGTATTGTTTTAATGAGAAACAATTTTCCGCTTCTCAGTATTATTTTTAACGCAAACGATAGGCATTGAGACGCAGTACTGGAGCACAACTATTGATTTAAAGGGACATTCCTGCGTTTGCTGCATGGTAAGATGTTTCCGACTAATAAAATATTTGTACGATTAAACTTACATATTAAATATATTTTCTTGTTTAGAATATCAGTGTCTGCATATTCGATGTGTTTCTGGTCGTCATAATATCTGTAAGAAGTCCAATCTGGATTTTGTCTAATATAGTTTAGGAAATGAAATGAAATGAAATTTAACCTAGTACACATGTTAGAACGATCAGAAACACGTTTAATCTACTGCCACTAATATTTCTTGCAGAAAAATATATTTGATATCTAATTACAATCGTTAAACAGTCTCTGTTAGTCGATAACATCTTAAAAATTGCAACAAACTCAGAAATGTCCCTTTAACTTATATAGTTGGTTGAAAACATATACTATTGTAAATGGTAAGTGATAACAATATACATTGTAATAGCAAAAGTAAGAACACATAGGGCCTACATAAATGATTTCACACCACGAAATAAAGTTTTCTCAGACAAATCGTTTTCTCTGGTTGATGTATTTGTAAACATGTTCAAAATATTTGTTTATTGGTATCACCATTAAACGTGAGTCGATCGTTCAATATCAAGTGACGATTAATTGGTTCAAAACGGTTTAGATATGTTGAAAACTTTGTCTTTGCTGGTAATAAAATTGACATTCAACGAAATAATGACGAGTGTTTTCAACATAATGACAATTGCACGAGGGATCCATAGTAAGACAATAACGATATAGGTCTGCGTTTAAAGTCGTATTCATTCCAGCCAGTGCATCACGACTGGTATATCAAAGGCCGTGGTATGTACTACCCTGCCTGTGGGATGGTGTATATAAAAGATCCCTTGCTGCTAATCGAAAATAGTAGCCCATGAAGTGGATGCGGCTGATAAACCTGATTATCAGAAAACATTGTTTACTTTAGGCTACAACTGCCTCTTATTGACTTGACATGTGTAATTAGATTAAATCAAAGCCAAATTACAAATATTTTCTTCTTCTTATCTTTATTTTAGTTTATGAAATTTACGAGACAGACAAAACTCAAATATCATACGGTTGGATGGGTTTTTTTAAATAATTTGTCTTCCACCCTGATCACGCAAAATGTGTTCTAAGTTTAAAATGCAAACCAACATGGAACATGGATCACGCGTTGGTAAAACAAAAAAGTTGAACGAAACCACTAGAGCACATTGATATATTAATCACCGGTATTGGATGTCATACATTTGGTAATTTTGACATTCAATCTTGATAAGATTTTCATGAGGAAGCGATCTTGTCCAAACGCCCCTTGGATTCTGTCTTGTGTAAAAATAATACGATATAATATTTTTGTTTGTGAACGCTCGAAAATCATATTGGTGTGGGATGCATTCTTTGCTTCTCGATTTTATTTTAGAATTGTGTGTGTGTGTGTGTGTGTGTGTGTGTGTGTGTGTGTGTGTGTGTGTGTGTGTGTGTGTGTGTGTGTATTTATATATATATACACCTCGTCATAAATATCGCACCACACATTTTAAAGTAAAATTAGAAAATATAAGTTTCGGTTTTTTAAACTACAAGTATATATTTAATATACTACAACATCTGTGAACATAATATCACAAACACACCCTGTTCCGAGCTGCACGTGCATGCTCAGTCGAGCATGATTGATCCGGGGGTCGGTTTGCTAACAATGCAGTATGCACATAGCCTCTTTTGGTGTATGTTATGTTGGCAGACACAGCTAAAATCTGATTTTAGGCATAAATTAAGCTTTATTTTGACCAACCAGTGAAATGCCCAAGCGTCCAGTGCCTCTGAACCAAAGATGGCAAATTATTGGTATGCACCAGACTGGTATGTCATGTCGTGCTATTGGAACACAATTGAACATTAATCACACTGTCATCAGCAGGCTAATACGTAAACATACTGCTTCCTGTGAAGTGAAGGATGCACCGAGGTCTGGACGTCCCAGAAAAACCAATGACAGGGAAGACCGTGCTCTCGTACGCCAAGCCAGACGAAGCCCAAAGTCTACTTGTACAGAGCTGCGACATGGATGGCATCCATACAACAGAGTGTCCATCAGCACCATCAGACGACGCCTAAATTCTGCAGGATTGAGAGCAAGACGACCAATCAGACGTCCACTCCTCACAAATCAGCACCGCCATGCCCGTTTAGCCTGGTGCCAAGCACGTAATCGCTGGAACCTGAGGACATGGAGAAGGATCCACTGGTCCGATTAAAGCAGATTTTTGCTGCATCATACAGACGGGAGGGCACGAGTTTGGAGGCAGAGAGGCACAGCATATGATCAGAGGAACATTCAAGCTGAGGTTCCATTTGGGGGTGGATCCGTCATGGTGTGGGGGTGTTGTTCCTATGATTGTAAACTTGACCTCATCACAGTTCCCGGAACACTGAATGGACAGATGTACCAGAACTTGATCCTGGACGGTGCTGTTGTGCCTCATTTCGATAACCATGCTCTCGCCACACGTCCAGTCTTCATGGACGATAATGCCAGACCACATCGTGCTCGAGCTGTTGTTCAGCATCTCCAACACAACGCCATTGAGACACTACCATGGCCTGCCAGAAGTCCAGACCTAAATCCTATTGAGCATTTGTGGCACATTTTGGGACGTAGGGTGAGAGCAAGGGATCCTCCAGTTCAGAACCTTCAGGAATTGACCCATGCATTGCATGATGAGTGGCAGCAGATCCCTCAACAGAGCATCAGACGTCTGGTGACAAGCATGAGAAGGCGTGTAGAACATGTTATCCAAGTGCGAGGCGGTTACACCAGATACTGAGTTAGCCAGTCATTGTGGACCTTACTAGTGTGTTTGACATTAATGAAATGTGAACTGTGTTGTGTGTCTGTTGTAACGACCCCGGCAGCCATACTTATTTCACCGTATTTTACGGTGATTTTAGTGAACTTTACTTTGCTACAATTAAACCCTCATTTAGTGCTCAAATTCGGTCTTGTGTTGTAAATTTTCTGACTGAACGCTCACATGAGGCCATATAAACAGTTTAATGTGCTTTTCTAAGCACCATTTTTATGAGGCTGAAGATCCAGTTTTACTTAGTGAACAAAATTGGGTGGTGCGATATTTATGACGAGGTGTATATATATATATATATATATATATATATATATATATATATATATATATATATATATATATAAAGCATTTTAGGACAATCCAAAAATAAATACCATAAGGAAGAGAGGATCGACTATTATACTTCCAAATGTGACTATAAGATATAATTTTAACTACACTAAATTATTGAATTAGATCCAACCATTTGCTATACTCCAAAAGTGAAAACAAATAGAGCATATATTCATAAAACATGTATATACAATATTTAAAGAGGCACTCCCAATGAAAAAGGAGAAGGGGACACATGAAAGAAAAAGAAAGAAAAAATGCTGAAACAAAAGAATAAATCAATTGAAGAAACCAAATAAGAGAGAAACAAGAACGAAATATAAATACAGAACACGAGTAATACCTGTACATATTAACGCTGGGTCAGACCACTGTCCATTCGCCTGACAGGAAGAAGTGTTGGATCCACTGACGTAAACATAGCCAGTTGCGCATGCGTAGTCTGTTACAGATTGGTATGTTGTAGCCGAAGTTGTCGCAGTTACTCCAAGTATGGTACTTGGCGTTCCGCAGTCAATCTCTGAAATAATATATTCACGAATTAGCGACCTTGTCAAAACATCTATATGATCGGTCTTGTGAAAATATATGATTTCGAATACAGTAACTGTTTTCTTATTTAAATTTCAAGGCTCGAAATCATTTCCTTTGTTTTTAATGGGACGCAAACTGTGCTTCTGAATTTTATTTTTAAAGAATGTTTTTTTTTTTATATAATTCTATAAATAAATAAATTGTAATACATGAGAAACGGTTCTAGAGGTCAGATATTGATTTGGATTCTATTTAAATTGTAATACCGTATGACGGAAAATATGGACGTTATTATCACAAGATATATCACAAATTGTGTGCCGAAATTGTCTACTATTCCCTTGATTTGTGTGATTACGTTAAATCAAAATCAAATTACGAAATATTTTATTTAATTTGATGGGATTTAAGAAACAGTAGAAAGTCAAATATGGCAAGCTTAGGTATATGTTTTCACATAACATGTGCGTGTGCAGAGGATGGTTCGGGAATCTGTATTCCATCCTTTTCATGCAAATAATTTCCTAATATTAATATATCAACAGAAATGGGTTGTGCAAAACCACACTTGTGTGGGCAACGCGCTAACAAAAAAACATCGTTCTCGCAATGTTGATATATGTTTTTACACGAAATGTACGTGTATGCGCTGATTGAATGATACGTTTGTTATTATTATTATTCATGACACTTGCAAGTGTGCCTGTTAGATATATATTTGAACTGATCGATTGTACTGCAAGAAATTATTGAATTAGAGCCAACCATAGGCTACACTCGAAAAAGCAGAAATAAAAAAATACTCATATTCGTAAAATATGTAGGCTTATTAAACTTTTTAAAGGGGCAGTACCATCGAGAAAGGAGACGGAAAACATTAAAAAAAAAAAAGAATTCCGAAATAAAGAACTGCTGAATTAAACAACTGAATGCAGAAAGAAACCAAATAGAAAAAAGAAAAGAAATATAAATACAGAACACGAGTAATACCTGTACACATTAACGCCGGGTCAGACCACTGTCCATTCGCCTGACAGGAAGAAGTGTTGGATCCACTGACGTAAACATAGCCGGTTGCGCATGCGTAGTCTGCTACAGACTGGTATGTTGTAGACGAAGTTGTCGCAGTTCCTCCAAGTATGGTACTTGGCGTTCCGCAGTCAATCTCTGAAATAAGATATTCACGAATTAGCGACCTTGTCTAAACATCTCTTAGATTATGTATTGTAAAAAGATACGATTTCGAATACAATAACTGTTTTCTTATTTAAATTTCCAGGCTCGAAATTATTTCGTTTGTTTTTAATGGGAAGCAAACTTTGCTTCTGAATTTTATTTTTAAAGCAACAACAACAACAACAACAATAACAATAATAATAAATAAATAAATAAATTAATACATACATGTTTTAAAATGAGAAACGGTTCTAGTATTCATGATACTTGCAAGTGTGCCTGTAAGATATATCATTTGAATTGATCGATCGTACTGCAAGGAATATTGAATTAAATCCAACCATATGCTACACTCCAAAAAGCAGACAGAAAAAAACCCCTAATATTCGTAAAATATGTCGGCGTATTTAAAATGTTTAAAGGGACAGTCTCATCGACAATGCAGCCTGAAAGAAAAGGGGACATTCCGAAATAAAGAACAGTTGTAGTAACGAAACTAAATGCAGAAAGAAACGAAACAGATAACTGTTCTCTTATTTAAATTTCAAGGCTCGAAATTCATTCATTTGTTTTTTTAATGGGAAGCACACGTTGCTTCTGAATTTTATTTTTAAAGCAAAACAAATAATAAATAAATAAATAAATTTAAAAAAATGAGAAACGGTTCTAGAGGTCAGATATTGATTTGGATTCTATTTGAATTTTAATACAGTATGACGGAATTTATGAACGTGATTATCACAAGATATATCACGAAGTGAGTGCCGAAATTGTCTCCTATTCCTTTGATTTGTGTCACTATATTAAATCAAAACCACATTACAAAATGTTTTATTATTCTTATTTTTATTTAATTTGATGAGATTTAAGAAACAGTAGAAAGTCAAATATGATACGGTTAGGTATCTGTTTCCGCATAACATGTGCGTGTGCAGGGGATGGCTCGGGAATCTGTATCATATCTTTATCATGCAAACAATGTCCTAGTCTTAATATATGAACACAAAATGGGTTGTGCAAAATCACATTTGTGTGAGCAACGCGCGAACACAAATATTGCTCTCGCATTTGAATTGATCTGTCTTGTGCAGAGATCAGATTTGTCGATTCAATTTCAAAGCTCGAATTTTTTTAAGTAACATTATATATATATATATATATATATATATATATATATATATATATATATATATATATATATATATATATATATATATATATATACAGTCAAACCTGTATATAACGGCCACCCAAGGGACCTGAAAAAGTGACCGTTATAGAGAGGTGACCCTTATATACGAGTTCAAATTTAGAACCCATATATTAAAGAATATCACAACTGTCATAAAGAAAGATGTTGCATTTTTAAACCATTCCCACACTAGTTGTTTATGTCATCATTGCCTGTTGCTTTGTTCTGCCTTTTTCTTTTGGCTGAAACATTACTGTCAAAGTCGGCCAGAACATCAGCTTTCCTTTTTAAAATATAATTAATCTGAAGACGTCCTACACCAAAATGATCGGAGATCTTT
>NC_054710.1:25685306-25702060 GCF_016097555.1 Gigantopelta aegis
CGAATATAATAACTGAACACAAATTGTAACAACAGGGGTCTTAACACTATAAACTTGAATGATTTCGTCTTGCTAATCTGGCACGTGTGAGGTCATGTACCGAATATCAATTGATCTTCTTCCATTTTAAGTCAATTTCTACGAGTCATGTGGACCCGATATCGGTACTTTTAAAGAATAAACAAAAACAACTTTGTAAAATTAATGGTTTTAGAGGTTTGTAAAGTTTTGTATTGAGACACTTACTTGTCTGAACTTTATTGTTATTGAAAATATTCTAGAACTGTGAAGAAAAACCTCACAAATGAACGCTAAGCAGACGACAACAAATTGTACGTTGATTGTACGAACCGTGCACGAGAAAACAAACTGAACGGAGTTGGAAGCATAACGCACTTAGGCAGTTAGGGACATTAACGATATATATACCTCGTGCACGGTTCGCGCATATACACACACACGCGCGCGCACACACACACACGCACACACACACACACACATAAAATCAGTGTGTGTGTGTGTGTGTGTGTGTGAATAATGTCAAACTTACAACACCCTCCTCCTATAGTTAGTAAATGTGAGCCACTGAAAATAGTTGTTGTTGGGTTTTTTTACTGAGGAAATTGACGCTAGTATGCATTAAACAACTCAACAATAAAACTTCAAAACCATAAAACAATTTTAAAAGTTGGCCGTATGCGATGCAACATACATGACAATTATCAATATTTCATTAGCATATTCAATATCGTATTTCTGCCCACTACTAATTCCAACAGAGTTTCAGATTGCATTGACCGTATATGCACCAATGACTCTTTGGCAGGTGCTTTGTATCCAGGGGAGAACTAATCGTGATCACAAAGTACCTGCCAACTCTGTCCAAAACCTTTTTGCAGCTTCCGCAAACACAGAAACGTCCTTATGCGCGCACGGATGTATATAGAATACTATTTCGGTAGTTAGATTCAGTAACTGTAGACTTGCCTACATTGAAAGACTCTGTCCATATTGCCTGGATCATAGATGACGCTATATTGAGAAATTAAAGCAAATAAAATACATAAATAATGACAGCCAATGCATAGCGTATTCTAACGATATGAAACACTGAGGCTGACTCTACCTGTGCAGTTTAACGCCGGGTCAGACCATTGTCCATTAGCTTGGCATGTTGAAGAGTTGGATCCACTGACGTAAACATATCCAGTTTTACAACTGTAACTCGCTACAGATGGGAATATCGTGCTGGAATATGTCAGATCGGCTTCTGATATATTGACAGGCGTACCGCAGTCAATACCTAAATTAAAAAAGAGAAAAACAAATTTTACACCATTCTGCGAACTAAAATACCAAAGTTAAATAGTCGATTTGTTGACATTGCCATCGTAATTTGCACATGTAAAAACAGCGTTTAGGAACTTCGAACACTCATGATCAAATATTCGTTTAATTGCCCTACAACTTGTTCTTGTTTCTTCTTTTTCTTGCTCTTGTTGTTGTTCGGCTGAAGCGCGGTCGGTCTAGGATTAAACCCATCGGTGGTCCCACTGGGCTATTTCTCGTTCCAGCCAGTGCTCCACAACAGGTATAACAAAGGCCGTGGCATGATATATCCTGTCTGAGAGATGTTGCATATAAAAGATCCCTTGCTGCTAATCGAAATGAGTAGCCCATGATGTGGTGACAGCCGATTTCCTCTCTCGATATCTGTGTGCTCCTTAGCCATATGCCTGACGCCATATAACCGTGAAATAAAATGTGTTGAGTGCGTCGTTAAATAAAATATTTATTTCTTTGTTGGTGTTGTTGCTGCTGGTCTTCTTGTTCTTCTCATCCGTCTTGTACTCCTTCTTCTTCTTTGAACACACGTGCGTTGACATGCGGTTAGGCTCATCCCAACAAGTAGTTTTCCCCATCTCACTTCCGGATGATGATAGATGAAAGATGAAAGAAGTGGCATAGATAGAGAGAAGATAGAAATATATGGACATAAAGAGAAACACGTACAAAATAATATAGTATAGAATATCAAGAAAGAGAAATTTGTGAAAAATACTAACACATCTGCGAAAACCAGAGAAACAGACGGATGGTCTTTATTTTGAGAACGTTCGTTCTACCAGTGCAATTTAATGCTGGGCCAGCCAATCCATATAACAACCCAGTATTATAATGATGGATGCTGATAATGATACCACTTGTACAATTTAGCAATGGGTGACACCGCTGTCCGTATGTTTGACATGTTGAAGATTTGGACCCACTGACGTCAGCATATCCAGGTGCACACGTGTAGATCCCGTCTGATGGGAAACTAGTAGACGTGTATGTCACGTCAGATCCAGGTATAGTATGTGGAACTCCACACTTAAATACTATTATGCTACATGTATACACTGTCATTGAAATTACAGATAGATATTAATACATTGGTGAACAATATAACTACTTTGTTTTTAGTTTGGCCTAAACAACCTTGAACACGTAATGCATACATATATAGAGACATATATTGTTAAATAACAACGTGATTGTTAAACGTATTAAGAAAATAGTACCTGCACAGTTTAACACTGGATCAGACCACTGTCCATTTGACTGACACGTTGAAGTGTTGGATCCACTGACGTAGACATAACCAGTTTTACACGTGTAGTCCGCTGTAGTCGGGAATATCGTGGTGGAATAGGAAACATCTGACCCAGATATAGAACTGGGTGCATTGCAGTCAACGCCTTCAAATAATAATAATAATAATAATAATAATAATAATAATAATACTGATAATAATAATACTGATAATTACTATAATATTATTAATAATAATAATAATAATAATAATGATGATACTACTACTATTACTATTGATAATAATGATGTTAATTCCAATATTCATAATAATAATGTATTGCCACTACTACTACTAATACTACTGATAATAAAACTTATAATTATAATAATTATGATGAAAACAACAATAATAACAACAACAATACTACTACTACTAATAATAATAAAATTAATAACAATAATAACAATAACAATCAATGTAAAGCACATCCCCAGAAAGTTAATCATGGATGTTGTTTATTGTAAAAATGACTCGAACTGACTCTACCTGTACAGTTTAACACAGGATCAGACCATTGTCCACTGGCTTGGCATGTTGAAGAGTTGGACCCGCAGACGTAAACATATCCAGTTTTACACATGTAACTTGCTACAGACGGAAATATCGTGCTGGAATACGTCAGATCGGCTTCTGGTATGTTGGTAGGCGTCCCACAGTCAATACCTAAAAATAAAACAATAAACAATAAAGGATTAAAACCTTTACACCAAGAAGCTAGCAAAAACACCTAAATTAAATGGTAACCTATACTAATATTGGGGGCGATAGCGGGTTTTCTCTCTTAATATCCGTGTGGTCCTTAACCATATGTCTGACGCCATATAACCGTAAATAAAATGTGTTGAGTGTGTCGCTAAATCAAACATTTCTTTCCTATGCAAACAGCATATTAAAAATTATAACCATGAAATAGTGTCATGGATCAATGAATTCAATATTTAATTGAATCGTTTTCTTAATAAGAGGTAGGCAGACATACAAACAGACCGACACGCAAACAGACAGACAAATGGGGAAAAAATCGCCTTCTAAACAGCAGGCGAGAAGGAAATGGTAACATCAACGAGAGAGTGGCGGATTAAAGGAAATGACTGAAATGGAGAGTGGAACGGAAGAGAAATAATAATAAGTTTTTTTGTTTGTTTTTTTAATTTAAGAACACCACTACAGCACACTGATTTATTAATCATCGGCTATTTGATGTCAAACATTTGTTAATTTTGATATATAGTTTCAGGGAGGAAATCAGCCACATGTTTCGATTAGTAGCAAGATATAGTTTGTGTCCACCATCCCACAGGCAGGATAGCACATACCACGGTATTTGTTCTAAATTGATATATTTCGTTCTACCTGTACAGCTTAAAGCTGGATCAGACCACTGCCCATTTGACTGACACATTGAAGTGTTGGATCCACTGACGTAGATATAACCAGTTTTACACGTGTAGCCAGATATAGAACTGGGTGCACTGCAGTCAACGCCTTCGAATAATAATAATAATAATAATAATAATAATATTAATAATAATAATAATAATGGTACTACTACTATTACTATTGATAATAATGATGATAATTGCAATAATGATAATAATAATGATAATGTTACTATTAATACTACTACTAGTATTGCCACAACCACTACTACTGATAATAAAAAAATAATAATAATAATAACAAAACCAACTATAATAACAATATTAATAACAATAACAATCAATCTAAAGCACACACCCGTAAAGTTAATCATGGATGTTGTTTATTGTAAAAATAACTCGAAATATATACTAATATTGGGGGCCATAGTGGGTTTTCTCTCATAATATCCGTGTGGTCCTTAACCATATGTCTGATGCCATATAACCGCCCCTGCGTGTGCTGTAACCTCACCGTGGTGCAGGGGTGTAACATTATCTTTGAGAATGGCCAATACAGCACAAAACTGAAGTTTTGAGTAAAATTCAGTATCCGTAAAATTCTGTGATATTTGTCTTTTTGCACACTTCTTTACACTGTTTTTGTTTAAGTCTTGAATTTTTATATTGATGTTGATCATCACTTTATTTATTTGCATTACCATAGTTTGACACCCAATAGCCGATGTATTTTTCGTGCTGGGGTGTCGTTAAACATTCATTCATTCATTCATTCATTCCATATAACCGTAAATAAAATGTGTCGAGTGTGTCGCTAAATAAAACATTTCTTTGCTATGCAAATAGCATATTAAAAATTATAACCATGAAATAGTGTCATGGATCAATGAATTCAATATTTAATTGAATCGTTTTCTTAATAAGAGGTAGGCAGACAGACAAACAGACAAGACTCGCAAACAGACAGACACATGGGAACAAAACGCCTTCTAAACAGCAGCCGAGAAGAAAATAGTAACATAAACGAGAGAATGGCGGATTAAAGGAAATGGCTGAAATGGAGAGTGGAACGGAAGAGAAATAATAATAAGTGTTTTGTTGTTTTTTTAATTTGAGAACACCACTAGAGCACACTGATTTATTAATCATCGGCTATTTCATGTCAAACATTTGTTAATTTTGACATATAGTTTCATGGAGGAAATCAGCCACATTTTTGCATTAGTAGCAAGATATAGTTTGTATCCACCATCCAACAGGCAGGTTAACACATACAACGGTATTTGTTCTATATTGATATATTTCGTTCTACCTGTACAGTTTAACGCTGGATCAGACCACTGTCCATTTGACTGACACATTGAAGTGTTGGATCCACTGACGTAGACATAATCAGTTTTACACGTGTAGTCCGCTGTAGTCGGGAATATCGTGGAGAAATAGGAAACATCTGACCCAGATATAGAACTGGGTGCACTGCAGTCAACGCCTTCAAATAATAATAATAATAATAATAATAATAACAATAATAATAATAATAATGATAATAATAATAATAATAATGATAATTGCAATAATATTAATAATAATAATAATATTAATAATAATGATACTACTACTATTACTATTGATAATATTGATGTTAATTACAATATTCATAATAATAATGATAATACTACTATAAATACTACTACTAGTATTGCCACTACAACTACTAATACTACTGATAATAAAAATAATAATTATAATTCCCAGAAAGTTAATCATTGATGTTGTTTATTGTAAAAATAACTCGAGCTGACTCTACCTCTACAGTTTAACACAGGATCAGACCATTGTCCACTGGCTTGGCATGTTGAAGAGTTGGACCCGCTGACGTAAACATATCCAGTTTTACACATGTAACTTGCTACGGACGGGAATATCGTGCTGGAATACGTCAGATAGGCTTCTGGTATGTTGGTAGGCGTCCCACAGTCAATACCTAAACATAAAACAATAAACCATAAAGGACTAAAAACCTTTACACCAAGAAGCTAGCCAAAACACCTAAATTAAATGGTAACATATACTAATATTGGGGGCCATAGCGGGTTTTCTCTTTTAATATCCGTGTGGTCCTTAACCATATGTCTGACGCCATATAACCGTAAATAAAATGTGTTGAGTGTGTCGCTAAATAAAACATTTCTTTCCTATGCAAATAGCATATTAAAAATTATAACCATGAAATAGTGTCATGGATCTGTTGTTATATAAAAACGCATTCCAAACGTTTTGTACATAAAGTTAAGCAATGAATTCAATATTTAATTGAATCGTCCTCTTAATAAGAGGTAGGCAGACAGTCAAATAGACAGACACGCAAACAGACAGACAAATGGGGGAAAAAAACAACTTCTAAACAGCAAGCGAGAATAAGATAGTAACATAAACGAGAGAGTGGCGGATTAAAGGAAATGACTGAAATGGAGAGTGGAACGGAATAGAAATAATAATAAGTTTTTTGTTGTTTTTTTAATTTGAGAACACCACTAGAGCACACTGATTTATTAATCATCGGCTATTTCATGTCAAACATTTGTTAATTTTGATATATAGTTTCATGGAGGAAATCAGCCACATTTTTCCATTAGTAACAAGATTTAGTTTGTATCCACCATCCCACAGGCAGGATAGCACATACCACGGTATTGGTTCTATATTGATATATTTCGTCCTACCTGTACAGTTTAACGCTGGATCAGACCACTGTCCATTTGACTGACACATTGAAGTGTTGGATCCACTGACGTAAACATATCCAGTTTTACACGTGTAGTCCGCTGTAGTCGGGAATATCGTGGAGGAATAGGAAACATCTGACCCAGATATAGAACTGGGTGCACTGCAGTCAACGCCTTCAAATAATAATAATAATAATAATAATAATAATAATAACAATAATAACAATAACAATAATACTAATAATACTGATAATAATAATAATAATAATAATATTGATAATTGCAATAATATTAATAATAATAACAATGATACTACTACTATTACTATTGATAATAATGATGTTAATTACAATATTCATAATAATAATGATAATACTACTACTAATACTACTACTAGTATTGCCACTACTACTACTAATACTACTGATAATAAAAATAATAATTATAATAATAATGATGAAAACAACAATAATAACAACAACAACAATACCCATTAGTAGCAAGATATATTTTGTATCCACCGTCCCACAGGCAGGATAACACATACCACGGTATTTGATATATCAGTCGTGGTGCACTGGCTGGAACGATAAATAGTCCAATGGGCCTACTGACGAGGATGGATCCCAGACCGCCCGCGCAGCAAGCTACCGCTTTACCACTTGGCTACTTTCCGTCCCGGGAGAAAAAATGTTGATGAAAAACACACAAGGTTAAAATAGACAAAAACAGAATTAGAGTAGGAAGGGGAGAGATTATGCACGTAGAAAGTGAAAATCACATTGAGACAGAGAAATGTTCTATATTGATATCTTTCCTTCTACCTGTACAGTTTAACGCTGGATCAGACCACTGTCCATTTGACTGACACATTGAAGTGTTGGATCCACTGACGTATACATAACCAGTTTTACACGTGTAGTCCGCTGTTGTCGGGAATATCGTGGAGGAATAGGAAACATCTGACCCAGATATAGAACTGGGTGCACTGCAGTCAACGCCTTCGAATAATAATAATAATAATAATAATAATATTATTAATAATAATAATAATAATGACACTTCTACTAGTACTATTGATAATAATGATGATAATTGCAATATTGATAATAATAATGATAATGTTACTATTAATACTACTAGTAGTATTGCCACAACCACTACTACTGATAATAATAAAAAATAAGAAAATAAATAAAATAATAATAATAATAACAACAACAACTATAATAACAATATTAATAACAATAACAATCAATCTAAAGCACACCCCCGTAAAGTTAATCATGGATGTTGTTTATTGTAAAAATAACTCGAACTGACTATACCTGTACAGTCTAACTCCGGATCAGACCACTGTCCATTTGTTTGGCATGCTGAAGAGTTGGACCCGCTGACATAAACATATCCAGTTTTACACGTGTAACTTGCTACGGACGGGAATATCGTGTTGGAATACGTAACATCGGCTTCTGGTATGTTGATAGGCGTCCCACAGTCAGTACCTAAAATTGTTTCGGTTTGTTGTTGTTTTTTAAATAAAAGACTACTATTATTTACACCAAGAAGCTAGCAGATATATCTAAATTAAATGGTAATATATACAAATAGCATTTTAAATATTAGAACCATTAACTAGTTTTCTAGACGAATTATAAAACAATAATAACAATAATAATAATAATAAAAGAGAGAATGGCAGATGAAAGGAAATGACTGAAATGGAGGGTTTGGACGGAAGAGAAAGGGTTGGTGAAAAACACGCAAGGTCAAAATAGAAGAAAAAAAAGATTTAGAGAATGAAGGGTAGAGTAAAACGTTTGTTTATTTAACGACGCCTCTTGAGCACATTGATTTTTTTATCTTATCATCGGCTATTGGACGTGAAACATATGGTCATTCTGACACTGGTTTTTTCTAGAGGAAACCCTCTGTCGCCACATAGGCTACTCTTTTACGACAGGCAGCACGGGATCTTTTATTTTTTGCTTCCCACAGGCAGGATAGCACAAACCATGACCTTTGTTGAACCAGTTATGGATCAGTGGTCGGTGCAAGTGGTTTACACCTACCTATTGAGCCTTGCGAAGCACTCACTCAGGGTTTGGAGTCGGTATCTGGATTAAAAATCCCATGCCTCCACTGGGATCCGAACCCAGTACCTACCAGCCTGTAGACCGATGTCCTAACCACGACGCCACCGAGGCCGGATGAAAGGGAGAAAGAGAAACGCTATCAGAGACCGACTCAGAAAGAAAGAAAGAAAGAAATGTTTTATTTAACGACGCACTCAACACATTTTATTTACGGTTATATGGCGTCAGACATATGTTTAAGGACCACACATTTGCGCTTCCCACAGGCAGGATAGCACAAACCATGGCCTTTGTTGAACCAGTTATGGATCACTGGTCGGTGCAAGTGGTTTACACCTACCCATTAAGCCTTGCGGAGCACTCACTCAGATGATGATGATGATGATGATAATAATAATAATATTAATAATAACAACACATTTCAAAATAATATTTTGTGTTTGTTCATAGAACATCTCTTTATATATTTTACTTGACTAATAGGTTTCTATGATTTTAACGAATACCGGATTTAAAAAAAACAAAAACATGTTGTAGAATACTTCAAGAGACTATCTCCCCCCCCCCCCCCCCCCCCCCCCCCCCCCCCAGTCAGGGCTTTATACCTCACTGATTCGGTCGCAAATACTGATTACCTGTTCTGAGCATACCAGGATATTTTTTAGTGATATCGATGTAACCATTGGTAAAGAGTTGTACACGGAAAGAAATGCATTTCAAGTTATTTTAATCTAAGTACTGCTTAACATTCTTTTGATTTGAGGTTATCCTGTTTGTACTTAATCTGGGCTTGCTTCTTCTTCTCTTTTTTTCTTTTTTTTTTTGGGGGGGGGGGGCGGTACCTAGCCCAGTGGTAAATCGCTCGCTCGATGCGCGGTCGGTCTGGGATCGATCCCCGTCAGTGGGCCCATTGGGCTTTTTCTCGCTCCAGCCAGTGCACCACGACTGGTATATCAAAGGTCGTGGTATGTACTACCCTCTCTGTGGGATGGTGCATATAAAAGATCCATTGCTGCTAATCGAAAAGAGTAGCCCACGAAGTGGCGATAGCGGGTTTCCTCTCTCAATCTGTGTGGTCCGTAACCATATGTCTGACGCCATATAACCGTAAATAAAAATGTGTTGAGTGCGCCGTCAAATAAAGTATTTCCTTCCTTCCTTCCTTTGTGTGTGTGTGGGGTGGGGTGTGAGAATAGGGGTGCCAAACTGGTTTGTGTTTTTGCCCGAACAGCCACATATGACTGTCAAGGAATTACTACGCATGTGTACGTGAATTACAACTAATTTTGCGTATACATTGATGGTAATACATGTATAAAGTCTTCATGTTAGCACATTCTCCCCAAATACATCCACGGAGGGGAAGGGAGTTGTCCTCACCCCCCCCCCCCCCTCCTGCCACTTCGTGTATGCTCTTCGCAATGCAGAATGGAGGTGGATTGTTTCTATTACTATTCCCCAGGTGTTTCGTCGATAAGAAGACTGCCACGCTCAGGATATTTGACCAAAGACTGGTTTAATAATTAAAACTTACACAGGACAGAGCTAAAAAAACAACCCCAAAAGCCTGATGTGTCTTTAGAGAGGAGGCTTCAGACATATGGTTAAGGACCACACAAATTTTGAGAGGAAACCCGCTGTCGCCACTACATGGGCTACTCTTTCCGATTAGCAGCAAGGGATCTTTTATTTATGCTTCCCACAGGCAGGATAGCACAAACCATGACCTTTGTTTAACCAGTTATGGATCACTGGTCGGTGCAAGTGGTTTACACCTACCTATTGAGCCTTGCGAAACACTCACTCAGGGTTTGGAATCGGTATCTGGATTAAAAATCCCATGCCTCGACTGGGATCCGAACCCAGTACCTACCAGCCTACCACGACACCACCGAGGCCGGTTACGAACTTGTAAGACAACATGGTAAAGTTACACAGAATATTTGAATTCAGTATCTCGAGGCAGAAGGAAGGAAGAAGAATGAAATGTTTTATTTAACGACGAACTCAACACATTTTATTTACGGTTATGTGGCGTCAGAATCTTGAGGTATTACGAAACAAAAGTCCTGAAACAAGGGTTATAACTATGTCAAAAAATTGGTAAATCGACATAAATGCCCAACTTGCGTTGTAACGGTACATGATAAAGCCATTCACAAAATTCCAGCGCAAGGCATTGTGAAAACAAACATCCAGAAAATTATATGTGGGACAGATGGACACAAGGACGAGGTGAAACATTTAGTAGGGGCGGCGCAGACGGTACGGCCGGTACGGCCATGGCGGTACCACTTTTCAAATACCACTTGTGTGTGTGTATGGGTTATATTTGTTACATGTGTGAAAATGTCCTTATAAGTAATTTGAAAGGCGAGTCTGGCAACCACGAGCCGTACCACTATTTTATAAACATTTAACGAAATTGTCACGTTGCCTAGCAGGAAATGTATTATATACTAGGTGGTATGAGGATACACCTACCTTACGATACGATACGTATCACGATACATAGCCGACGATACATAGCCCACGATGCGATACTCATCACGATACCTGATTCACGTAGTTTTCTCAGTAAAACAAGCATTTGAAGCTTAGGTGAAGTAATTTCCAAATAAGAAATAAATTAAAAATAAAGTTTGTTTTAATTAACGACACCCCTAGAGCACATTATTTATTAATCATCTACTATTGGATGTCAAATATTTGGTAATTTTGACATAAAGTCTTAGAGAGGAAACTCGCTGTATTATTCCTTTAGTAGTAAGGAATATTTTGTATGCACCATCCTACAGACAGGATAGCATATACCACAGCCTTTGATATACCAGTCGTGGTGCATGGCTTGAACGTCAAATATATCAATAGGCCTACCGACGTGGATCAATCCTAGAGCGACCGACACTGAATAAACGCAGTTTTAATGTGAAAACACATCACACAGACATACTGACATCAGCGGGCTGGGCGTAGCCCAGAGGTAAAGCACTCGCTCGATGAGCGGTCGGCGTGAAATCGATCCCCGTCGGTGGCCCCATTGCGCTATATTTCGTTCCAGCCAGTGCACCACGACTGGTATATCAAAGGCCGTGACATGTACTACCCAGTCTGTGGGATGGTGCATACAAAAGATCCCTTGCTGCTAATCGAAAATAGTACACCATGAAGTGGCGACAGCGGGTTTCGTCTCTCAAAATCTGCACGGTCCTTAACCATATGTCTGAAGCCATATAACCGTAAACAAAATTTGTTGAGTGCGTCGTTAAATAAAACATTTCTTTAAAGTTGTATAATACTCTAAGATTGGAGACAGAAGCAGATCATCGGAGGTCGGACTCTAGATGGGCGTGTTCGAAACCCTAGTGGTATATGGGCACGTAAAATGGTTATATATCTATCTATCTGTGGGATGGTACATATAAAAGATCCCTTGCTGCTAATCGAAATGAGTAGCCCATGAAGTGGAGACAGCTGGGTTTTTCTACCAATATCTGTGTGATCCTTAACCATATGTGTGACGACATATAACCGTAAAAATGTGTCGAGTGCGTCATTAAATAAAACATTTATTTCTCTTGTTTGTTTTTCTATTGACATCAGCAGGCTCATATTCTCTGTCCACTTCGCTGCTTTTATTTCAGGGAAATACCTTGCCAATACGAACGTCTCAATACGAATTGGTGTTGGTAAATCAATACGAAATTACAATAGGAATATAATTATATATACACATCGTTGCTTAACTATTGTAGCCAGTATGAAAGATTTCATACCTTAGACATGTTTTAATAACCGTTGATATATCTACGAATCCTACCACGTTCAACAGGGTAACCGAGTAATTGATTTGGTATTAAGAGTGAAGCTGTTTCCGAATTTTAGAGATTAACTTCAGTCATTAAAGCTGCATAAAACACGGTACCGTGAAATAAAGGAATTCCGATTTACTGGGGGTCCGATTTAGGAAGGAAATGTTATATTTAATGACGCACTCAACACATTTTATTTACGGTTATATGGCGTCGAACATATACTGAAGGACCACAAAGTTATTGAGAGAGGAAACCCGCTGTCGCCACTTCATGTGCTACTCTTTACGATTAGCAGCAAGGAATATTTTATATGCACCATCCCATAGACAGGATAGCACATACCACTGCCTTTGCTGTACCAGTCGTTCTGCACTGGCTGGAGCGAGAAATAGTCCAATGAGCCTACCGACGGGGTTCGATCCCAAACCGACCGCGCATCAAGCGAGCGCTTTACCACTGAGCTACGTCTCGCCCCGGGGTCCGGTTTAGAGACGTTTCATTATATACATTGGAAAATATATTGAAAATATTCAGATATCAAACATGTTGGTAAAAAATACCTGTGCAGGTCAAAATCGGGTCAGACCACTGTCCATTTGCTTGACACGTTGAAGAGTTGGATCCACTGACGTAATCATATCCAGGTTTACAAGTGTAACTAGCTACTGACAGAAATATTGTTGTGGAATACGTCAGATCGGCTCCGGCTATATCATTAGGTATCCCACAGTCGATTCCTAAAACGCATGTAAAACAGGGAATGTATTTATAAGACAAAATAATAATGATGATACTTGAAAAACAAACTTTCATGAATTTCTAATGACCTATAGTCCGTCCCAGAGGGAGCCCATTTTCCATACTATGGAATTTACTACAAGTTATTTATTTCTGAGCCGATATTTTCTGTGCCGAAATTATGATAGTACTATTTGAAAAAAAAAAAACCTTAATGAATCTCTAATGATGTACAGTCCTTCCGACAGGGAGCCCCTTTTTCGTACTATGGAATTTACTACAAGTTGTTTATTTCTGAGCCGGTGTTTTCTAAACTGCACACATACATAGCAAAAACAAATTGTAATTTCGAAAAAAAAAAAAAAAAAAAAAAAATTCTTACGTCAAACTAAACTGAAATTATTTATTTATAAAAAAGAAACAAAAAAGAAAAACAAAACAAAACAAAAAGCATTGTTTATTGGATGATGATTATAGTAATAATGTGTTTTATTACATTACATGCATGTACTGATATTGATATTACAGGTACATATTAATACATTGGTGAAACATATACTAATCTTATTCTGCGTTAGGCTTAAATAAAATTGTATTGCAGACAACTACAACACTACTTGAATGTTTTGCTAAACGTGTTACGACAATACTACCTGTACAGTTTAATGCCGGGTCAGACCACTGTCCATTTGACAGACATGTCGAAGAGTTGGATCCACTGACGTAAACATATCCAGGTGTGCACGTGTAGATCGCGTCAGATGGGAAAATAGTAGACGTGTATGTCAGGTCAGCTCCAGGTGTAGTATTTGGAACTCCACATTCTATTCCTGAATATAATTTGAAAATAAAATTAAAAAATATATATCGCCAACACAGCATACCTACAATCGTCTACTCTCTATTATGTATGTATGTATGCATGCATGCATGAGTGCGTGTGTGTGTGTATGTGTGTGTGTGTGTGTGTGTGTGTGTGTGTGTGTGTGTGTATGTGTGTGTTCTTCACGCATTCTTTTAAACCTTAGATTATATATTCACAAAGTTTTATTAATCAATCGTTATTGTTAAAGAATATTATTATTGTTATTGCGCTAGGACTTCGCCTATAGTAGCTTTGTAAATATCGTTTTCTAAGATCATTTAGTATGTATCATTCAAACAAAAATGGCATTCGTCGTCAGTACAACCTTGGTTACAAATACTGCATAACATAATAATCTGGGTATATTTAGCCATCTTCCTGTTTCAGTTGGTAGTCTGTGATTACACAGTCTAAATCTAGTAATATAATTCTGTGTTTTCAAGAAATAATATTACAATATGTTTCATATAAATGTTTAGTTTTAAATAATCTATAAATAATTCCTTTTGGCGACGTTTTAAGTAAACTGTACCTGTATATGCATATCACAATAACTTCGTTCAATCTTTTTAACAGCCCCTATCTATTTATATTACTTTGAAAATGTTGTATCCAAGTATTGCTAAGATCAGCTAAGTCTAAAATGGTCTCTACAAATACATCTATATCTAAATCTATCATTTGTCTACAGGCTGAACAAAAAATGGTATTTTAAATAACTGATAACTTTTTGTCTTTACTATCAATATTCCTTTTACAGTTACTAATAATTCTACTATATGTTTTACATTTTACCGACCATTCAATCATTCAAACACATATACATTCAGTTACAAATTACTGAACTAAAGTTACTGTTAAAACTTTAATAATGTGTCTTCTATCTTATGAATCATATGACATATTGTACTGAAACTATAAATAATAATAATAATAATAATAATTGTTGTTGTTTTAGTAATAGTAGTAGTAGTGGTGGTGGTGGTGGTGGTGGTGGTGGTAGTAGTAGTAGTAGTAGTAGCACTAATAATAACAAGTAGTAGTGGTGGTGGTTGTGGTGGTGGTGGTGGTGGTGGTGGTGGTGGTGGTGGTGGTTGTGGTGGTGGTGGTGGTGGTAGTAGTAGTAGTAGTAGTAGTGGTGGTGGTTGTGGTGGTGGTGGTGGTGGTGGTGGTAGTAGTAGTAGTAGTAGTAGTAGTGGTGGTGGTTGTGGTGGTGGTGGTGGTGGTGGTGGTAGTAGTAGTAGTAGTAGTAGCACTAATAATAACAAGTAGTAGTGGTGGTAGTAGTAGTAGTAGTAGTAGCACTGATAATAACAAGTAGTAGTAGCACTGATAATAACAAGTAGTCAATTAAAAAAACCCTAAATTACCTGTACAGTTTAACGCCGGATCAGACCACTGACCATTAGCGTCACATGTTGAAGAGTTGGATCCACTGACGTAAACATATCCGTTGGCGCATGTGTAGCTTGCCACAGATGGGAATACTGTTGAGGAATATGATACATCAGCGCCGTGTATTGAACTGGGAACCCCACATCCAGTCCCTGCAATTTTAATTGATATCTAAAAACGTAAACATGTTCAAGTTGCGGGATTCGAACCCAATACACAGACTCATATGCGGTTTGACTGTCGAGAACCGTAATTGCTAGACACCTAGATATCAACCAAAAACGGAAGCCTAATTAACTGCAGTTAAAGGGATATTCCTGAGGTTGCTGCAGTGTAAGATGTTTCCGACTAATAAAATAGTTCTACGATTAAACTTACATATTGAATATATTGTCTTGTTTAGAATATCAGTGTGTTTCTGGTCATCTCAATATTTGTAAGAAGCCAAAACTGAAATTTAACCTAGCACAAATATTAGAACGACCAGAAACATGTTTAATATACAGCCACTAATATTTTATGCAGAAAAATGAATCTGATATGTAATTACAATCGTTAAAAAGTCTTTGTTAGTCGATAACATCTTAAAAAGTCCAGCAATGTCATTTTAAGAATGATAACTGTTAAACAGTCGACACAAAAATACGTTTTCCTAGCTTGTTTTAGCATGGTACAGCGCCAGCCTTCATTAGTCTAGACCTGCCTTAATCATGCTCCCCTGATATTAAACAAGGCCTTCTTTCAATAATTAATTCCTTTATAAAACGCACAGAAGGTGTATTATTAATTGATACATTATGTGTGTTATATACTTGCCTTTCGTGTATGAAAGGAAGCACACTTTATATATATTATTTTTTTTCAATTGTTCTTGTCTTGGTTTGCCGTTTAATGATACAAAACCTGCCCGCAAAAATAGTGTAAATGTCCCAAAAGTGTTAGTCGACCATGCCTTGCCAAATGTCTAGGGAAAAGACTAGTAGTATAACATTTTACTATTAATATTCAGCAAATATTTAAAGACGCAGACATTAGTTTCATCTCGTGAAATTATACACTAAGTTTGGATAATCTTCGAACTTGTAAAGCATCTGGATAAAGT
>NC_054710.1:25702260-25735677 GCF_016097555.1 Gigantopelta aegis
TGGGTCCCTTTGTCTGCATCACCTTTCTAAAAGAAATGGTTCAGACAAAAAAAAAAAAAAAAAAAAAAAACATCCCAAAATACAAAAACAAAAGAAAAAAAAAAAAAAAAACCCCACAACATTTTGCATTACCCGAGATAAAGAATTATTATATAAAGTCTTGATCAAATCTGTAATAGAGGTTTTAAAGTTAAATATGTTTAGTTCTTTATTTATAAAAGATCAAATTTTGTATTTTCTTCAAAATCTACTACAATCTAATTAAAATTAGCTCCACTATTACATGTGGATCTAAAGACAGCCAGTTGGAGCTCATGTCCACCAATCAAAACCTTACTTGCAGAATCCTGCCAGTGATTTAAAACTAACAACACTGCGTAGTCCCCAATGTCCAGGTAACATTTCGTCTGTAAATAATAATTTAAATATTGACCAATCACACTTCGCCTTTTATAACGTTATTTGGGAGCATACAAATTCTAAAAATATCGGGCGAGTCTATTTTAGTGGCCGCAGTACAGCGAACGGGGTGGGTTATCAGTCTTCAATTTTACATTAAAAATTATTTATTTATTTATAAAATTTAAAAAAACTAAATCAGTCTTCAGTTTTACATTACAAATTATTTATTTTATAAAATAAAACATGTTTTAAGGCATTCGTAATTCACACGAAACATGTCGTATACCCTCAGGATAATTCGGAATGTTTTCAAAATATTTTTAAATCACTGGCAGGATTCTGCAAGTAAGGGTTTGATTGGTGGACATGAGCTCCAACTGGCTGTCTTTAGATCCACATGTAATAGTGGAGCTAATTTTAATTAGATTGAATCTACTAGTAACAGCAACCCCGGCATGCTATGTGTTTCAGTTTAATGCATATTATCGTATGTTAGTCTTATATTTTCCCCAATGTATCTTCCTTTAATGAAGGACACGTTTTATTTAACGACGCACTCAACACCTTTTATTTACGGTTATATGGCGTCAGACATTTGGTTAATGATCACACAGATACAGTGAGAGGAAATCCGCTGTTGCCACTTCATGGACTACTCTTTTCGATTAGCAGCAAGGAATCTTTTATATGCACCATTTCACAGATAGGATAGTACATACCACGGCCTCTGTTACACCAGTTGTGGAGCTCCTTTAATGAAGCCAGTTTGTTTTTTGTTTATTATTTTATCTAGTACTTGCTTTATTCTGTTAGCTATTCACCAAGAAGCCATTTTATAAGTACAGTTTAACAAAGTTAAAGGTTTCCTTTTTTCGCCATGTGTGTCTTCGAAGGTTTGATATAATTATCTAAATGGGTCTTTTAAATCAAACAATTCCATATTTTCAATGATTTTTTTTAAATACTAGATTAAAGCCACTACATATTATATATTTATCATTGTGAAAATCTGCAAAACAATCCAATATAAACTGAAAGAAATCAGGATTGTCTGAATTCGGACCATATAAATATACTAACGTTATTATTTATTCCATCTATGCTATATTCAAAGTTATTATTAAACAAAATAGCTATTCCTCTAGCGTTTGAGGAGTATCAGTTGAAATGGCATGTGTACCCACACTGGCTTTGGATATACTGCTCCAATTCCACAGAAAAATGTGTATCTTGCAAATAATAAATATTAAAACTCTTGTATATTATATAATTTAATATGTCCTTTCTTTCTTCCGGATCTCCTAGTCCCTGACAGTTAAGCGTCGTTATTTGAATACATGCCCTAAACGGACTATATTTGTAAACTTCATAGTTGCCCTTAACCAATAAAGGTCGCCACGGGCGACTGGGCGACAGCTGATATTCAACCCTGTAATCATCCCACAGACATGATAGCAAACGTCATGACCTTTGACATAGCAGTCGTAGTGTACTGGTTGGAACGAGAAATAGCCCAATGGGCGCACCGAGTGGGACGATCCTACACCGTCCGCGCATCAAGCGAGTGCTTTACCACTGGATGTCTATGCAAAGGTACGAAAAGAAGGACAAACAACAAAAGAAAGCAAGTACACACGAACAATAATTTTACCTGTGACGGAGACGTATGAAGGTGCAGCTTGAAACTCTGTGCCAACGTCACAATACGTAGAACATTCTCCGTGTCCATCGTGATTAAATAGAACACACCGATCATCACTTGCACAAACATGAGCGCAATGCAGCTGGTTTGAAACCGGACCACGCGACAGAAGACAACTATTCTGTGTGTCTGGAACATTAGACACTTTTTGAAACAGTTTGTTCTTGCACGAAACTGTCCCTGCGTGGAACACAGCCAGGAACGTGAGGATTAGAGTTAGTTGATTCGTGGTCGTGTACAAGTTAGCCATAATAGTACTTGTATTTATTACTGAATATCAAAGGCCGTGGTATGCGATATCCTGTTTTTTGGGATGATATATATACAAAATCGCTTGCTACTAATGGAAAGACGTAGCCGGCGTCCTCTCTAACTTTAATTTATTATTGAACTATTATGAATTATATTTACGCTCTATGTTTATATTATTATATTTATACAAATTCACGCCTATGCATCCAACTCCTTCCTGGAACCATACAGAATTGAGAAGTCTGCAACTGTAACATTTGATTATATATGTGAGTTCATTTTTCGATTTGTTAATCGATAGCCATTTCAGAGGTTCTTAAACACCAAGTACGTTTCCAGTGCAGATAATGTTAACATATTCCAGTAAACGTGTCAATTCTTCGAGCCATTAGTTTGCGTGTTTCATTTGAAGGAGCAGACCCTAGTTTTAATCCGTAAACAATGGATACTGAGTTTATGTAATCCACAAACCTGTAACTTATTTGCATAAAGTTTACAACAGAGTGAAACAAGAGTCTGTGACGTTAAAACTGGGAAATATCCTTGAAAAATAGACTAGAACTCGAATCAATAACCGCTACTTCTCAGACGCTCGTGCGTTTTTAAAATTACCAGGATGACTAGAAAGACTTCGGTACTACGGAAATGGATATTATAAACAATACAATATAAGTAATGTTTGATTTTAGTGATCATACACGGCTATAATGGAGAAAAAAATATGCTGTAGCCACAACCACAAAAAAACCACCAAAAATCCCCCCAACAATAAAAACAACAAAAAACAAGAACAACAAAACACAACAACAAACAAGCAACAAAAAACAAACAATGGCAATACCTCGTAGTCAAATCGAAGATATTGACCGATTGATTGATTTATTTGAAGAAAAGAAGAAGTAGATGATAATGTGCTTATCTTACAGTAAAACACAAAGGCAGCATGGCTTTATTGTGAAATATATTTTTTTGCGACAGTATAGGGCGGGACGTAGTCCAGTGGTATATTTCTCGTCCCAGCCAGTGCACCATTACTGGTATGTCAATGGCCGTGGTATGTGCTATACTGTCTGAAGGATTTTACATATCCTATTCCAGACAGATTTCACGGATATTTGAGAAGTCAAGTTGGAGACTTTCTCCAAGATGATTTCTTACTTTGTCTGATAAATTTACGAGCCTTTGCCCGAGCAATGCGATAAGTATTCAAGTTATTCCAGGTAGGTTCGCGTTTGACTCTCGCGATGGTCTTGTTTCGCTGTTTGATTGCGTCTTTGCAAGTCTCATTGAACCATGGTTTACTGAAACGTTTCGGTACTGCCGAAGTCTTAGGAATAGTTTCCTCTGCAATAATTTTCAAGATGGAGGTGAACAAAGACATGTGATCATCGGCACCAGTCATGGCAGTCTGTTACGTACGCAGCTGTGCGCACACCATTTTAAGTATCAAACTACAAGTTATTTGTATTATTTAAAAAAACACAAAAAAAAAACACGTTTTTACTGAAATATTGCTAAAATGTGTTTAAGGACTAAGTATCTTTAAAGTAACATACCCTAGTTTTTAAACACTACGGCATTTTTTATTCACTGTTAGAGCTCTTTTCGCTAACTGAAATCGTACGATTCTTAGATTTTGTTGTTTAGATGTTCCATTTCCATATATCCGAGGTGTTTCTGGCCATCCTGTCATTTCTAATACCATTTTTTGGCATAAGTTCGACCCGTACCCCCTTTCAGTAGTCATGTTAGTTTTAGGGATAGGGTTAGGATTATACTTTAAGAGTATTTGATATAGAAGGGTACAGGTCGAACTCTTTCCCAATTCTGTTTTTTAGGGTTTTCCCGACTCTTGTTTTACTCTATTGCAACTTTATCTAAATGTGTTACAGTTTTGTAGATTACCCAAACGTAGTGTCCATTTCCACTGGTTGAAACTAGGGTATGCGCCTTTACGATTCACGTTTGTTTGGTGATCAACACGTAGACCCACTGAGTTATGTCTCGTTCCAGTCATTGGACCACGACAGGTATATCAAAGGCCGGGGGGGGGGGGGGGGGGGGGTTGCCCTAATTAAACGAAAATGGCCGAATCTAAAAACAATATTTATTTATATTAACATTATAATCAAACAACTATATAGGGTTGCACATTAATCAATACGCATTTTTACCTGGATTTTGAGGGTAGAATGGTGGAAATACATAATAAAAAGGTCTCAGGTTAGCACATTTTGCACGAACATCTCTCTAGTGTTTGCCCGACGTTGATGTTTTGCTCAAGAAGTAGGGGGAGTTAAAACTCCCCCCCCCCCCCCTCCTCCGTGCGTCCTATCTCGTACGCTTATGTTTCTTTGTCCTATAACGTGAACTCGTGTGGCGAACTTGAGTGGCTATATCAACACTACTTATTGTGAAGTTGTTTACAGACAAACAATGTCGTTTTCTTTCATCATAAGATAACAAGACACTTGAGAACACTCTAACAAGATGTAACTATTATCTGACCATACTTCTCAGCAAGTGGATAACTTTCCCTTGAGGCGCATATTGAACCACAGTTACTAAAACTGAAGTATTGACACTTAGTGGTCATCTAATGCATAATTAAAACGTGCGTCGCGAAAAAAGAAGACTGCCAATATTTCTAAACAAAGGCGAAAGATCATCAGCAAACAATTGATTTGTTCTTTTTTTTTATATCGCAGAAAATAAAATTTGGGACGAAAGATTTTGCCGTTCGTTTGTCGGTTATGCAAAACCAATATCGACATAAATGACGGATCGTTCGTTCGAAAGCTTTAATCGTTCGTCAGAAAATCTTCTTTTTTTAAAGTATCACTGTTTTTGGAAGAAAATTAGCCTATATGGCTGGTGTGAAAAGATACAATGCGTCCGTATGAAATCAACATCGCAGTCGATACAAATTTGGCACCGCGGTGATACAAAGTCGGTGCAGTCTTTAAATACAAGTTTGTTTTGTTTAACGACACCACTGGAGCACATCGATGAATTAATCATCGGCTATTGGATGTCAGACATTTGGTAATTCTGACTCGTAGTCATCAGAGGAAACCAGGTACATTTTTCGGATGCGACAAGGGATCTTTCATATGCACTTTCCCACAGACAGGAAAACACACACCACGGCTTTTTCAGTCGTAGTGTCCTGGTTGAAGTGATTCGATCCTGCAAAACAAGTACCTCAAACGAGCACGCAACCGACTGAGCTAATTCCCGCCCCCTCAGTCGTTAGACAGACAGACAGACAGACAGACAGATAGTTTATTAAAGTCCAACCTCATTACAACAAAATAAAAATGCAACGTATTCATACAATCAATAAAAGTAATACACTTGTAATGAGCCACTCTATACTGAGAAGTCTAGAAAAATTTAGTTGCATACATTTAGTTGCACGTTCCCTTTGATCATTTCGCAACGTGCACACAATCACATGCTGTTCGTAAATTAAAGGGACTGCCCTGAGTTTTAGTCACAGTAAGAGTTTGGTCCCCCACCCCAAACAAAATAAACATACATCCTACGTTTTCTTTATTTTTTAAACACTGTCTTATCTTAAACATGTTTTAAATGTAAAACACTACACGCATAAAAACATTTGGGATGTCACATGACTTAATTATTTCAAATTTCGTTTGGCGGTTGGAAGAAAAATAAATTGCAGTGCATAAAATTTGGCACGGACAATTTTGTCGTCCGTCTGTCTGTTATGCAAAACCAATATCAACATAAACGACGGATCGTTCGTACAAAAGCTGTAATCGTTCGTTAGAAAATCTTCTTTTTTAAAGTATCACTGTTTTTGGAAGAAAATTAGCCTATATCGCTGATGTGAAAAATATACAATGCACTAGTTTTGTCGTTAAACAAAATAAACTTTGACTGTTATTTTGTGTTTGTATCTTTGTTTACGTGTATTTGTATGTGTGTATGTATTTATGTATGTTCGTGTGTAGGTGTGGATGTGGGTGCATGTGTGTATATGCATGTGGGTGTGTGGCTCTGTATGGGTGTGTCTTTGAATACGTTTGTGTAGGTTAACATACAATGTATTCCAATGCCGTATAACGGTAAATACAAATGTGTTAAGTGGGTCATTAAAATAAATAGTTCTTCTTTTTTTACATAGGCGTAAGGGCTCCCATTTCCTCCGTAAGGGGTGGCGGTTTTGTTTTGTTTTGGGTTTTTTGTTTGTTGTTGTTGTTTGTTTGTTTTTTGTTTTGTTTTTTTTTGTTTGTTTTTTTGGGGGGAGGGCTTGTTTTTGCCCTAATTAAAGAAAATGGCCGAATCTAAAAACAATATTTATTTATATTACCATTATAATCAAACAACTATATAGGGTTGCAAATTAATCCACACGCATTTTTACACATGGATTTTGAGGGTAGAATGATGGAAATACTTGATAAAAACGTCTCAGGTCAGCACATTTTGCACGGACATCTCTATAATGTTTGCCCGAATTTGATGTTTTGCTCCAGAAGTAGGGGGAGTTACCCCCCCCCCCCCCCCATCCGTGCCTCCTATCTCGTACGCTTATGTTTATTTGTCCTATAACGTGAACTCGTGTGGCGAACTTGAGTGGCTATATCAACACAATGTGGTTTTCTTTCATCATAAGATAACAAGACACTGGAGGACACTCTAACAAGATGTAACGACTATTTGAGCAATACCTCTCAGCAAGTGGATAACTTTCCATCGAGGCGCATATTGAAGCAACTCAACCACAGTTACTAAAATTTAAGTATTGACACTTAGTGGTCATCTAATGCATAATTAAAACGCGCGTAACGAAAAAAGACGACTGCCAATATCTCTAAACAAAGGCGAAAGATCTTCAACAAACAATTGATTTGTTCAATTTGTTTTCCTCGCAGGGCATAAAATTTGGCGCAAACAATTTTGCCGTTCGTCTGTCGGTTATGCAAAGCCAACATCAAAACAAATGACGAATCCTTCATGCAAACAGCTGTAATCGCTCGTAAGAAAATCTTCTGGTTTTAAAGTATCGCTGTTTTGGGAAGAAAATTAGCCCATGTTGCTGGTGTGAGAAAGATACAATATATCCGTTTGAAATCAGCACCGCAGTCGATACAATGTCGCCACCGCGGTTATACAAAGATACAATACGTCCGTTTGAAATTAGCACCGCAGTCGATACAATGTCGCCACCGGGGTTATACAAAGATACAATACGTCCGTTTGAAATTAGCACCGCAGTCGATACAATGTCGCCACCGGGGTTATACAAAGATACAATACGTCCGTTTGAAATCAGCACCGCAGTCGATACAATGTCGCCACCGGGGTTATACAAAGATACAATACGTCCGTTTGAAATCAGCACCGCAGTCGATACAATGTCGGCACCGCGGTTATACAAAGATACAATACGTCCGTTTGAAATCAGCACCGCAGTCGATACAATGTCGGCACCGCGGTTATACAAAGATACAATACGTCCGTTTGAAATCAGCGCCGCAGTCGATACAATGTCGCCACCGGGGTTATACAAAGATACAATACGTCCGTTTGAAATCAGCACCGCAGTCGATACAATGTCGGCACCGCGGTTATACAAAGATACAATACGTCCGTTTGAAATCAGCACCGCAGTCGATACAATGTCGGCACCGCGGTTATACAAAGATACAATACGTCCGTTTGAAATCAGCACCGCAGTCGATACAATGTCGCCACCGGGGTTATACAAAGATACAATACGTCCGTTTGAAATCAGCACCGCAGTCGATACAATGTCGGCACCGCGGTTATACAAAGATACAATACGCCCGTTGAAATCAGCACCGCAGTCGATACAATGTCGGCACCGCGGTTATACAAAGATACAATACGTCCGTTTGAAATCAGCACCGCAGTCGATACAATGTCGGCACCGCGGTTGTGCAAAGATACAATACGTCCGTTTGAAATCAGCACCGCAGTCGATACAATATCGCCACCGCGGTTATACAAAGATACAATACATCTGTTTGAAATCAGCACCGCAGTCGATACAATGTCGCCACCGCGGTTATACAAAGATACAATACATCCGTTTGTTTTGTTTTACGACACCACTGGAGCACATCGATGAATTAATCATCGGCTATTGCATGTCAAATATTTGTTTCTAATGCAACACGGGATGTTTCATATGCACTTTCCCACAGACAGGAAAACACATAACACGATCTTTATCCAGTCGCGGTGCACTGGTTGGAAAATCTAATCAGCTGAATGGATCTACCGAGTTGGTTCGATCCTGCGACGCAAGCACCGCAAACGAGCACTCAGCCAACTGAGCTAAATACCGCCCCATCAGCCTTTAGAAGTCTCGAAAACGTTTAGTTACATACATTTAGTTGCACGTCCCCTTTGATCATTTCGCTACGTGCACCAATCATATGCTGTTCGTAAATTAAAGGGACTGTCTTGAGTTTCAGTCATAGTCAGAGTTCCGTTCCCCACCCCAAACAAAATAAGCATTTAACCTACTTTTTCTCTATTTTTATTTTAAAAACAATATCTTATCTTAACATTGCACTGAAACAGCTATGAAGCTAGACGTGTCGACGTGCGCTCTGAACTTGCCCCCAACGAGGGAGGGGGGGGGGGACTTATGGCAAGCTCTGGAATGTTGTTGGAGTTCCGCGTTGCGTATACCGTGACTTTGGTGTACAGGGACAGAGGAGAGGAAGAGGAGAACGGAGGAAGGAACGCGCTGCAGGGACGGCTCAGGGGGGACCAAAGCTGGCGGCTCAACCGCCAGTGGCAGTTATGTCTGCATCACCGCCCCCCTCTCCCCCCTCCCTCCACCCCCAAGCTTCACCACCGAAGAGGAAGAAGACGCCTCCGGCTGAATCGACCGCGGAGGTGACAAGCGACCTGTTGGACACTGCCATGGCCGCCGCCTCGATACACTTCCACTCAAGCGCCTCCGGTGAAGCGGTCGACCATACAGACCGCTCCCGTTGAGAAGCGCCCTGCTGCTGTTGTGGAGTCGCCGGCGGCCGTCAAGAGGAAAGCAACACCTCCTGCAAGCTACCCTGTCCGACAGATGACTTCGAGCTCCACACCATTCGGCTCCAAAGCTCAGCGACGGGACTCATCGTGACGCACCGGCGCCAGCAGACCTACCGACAAGCGATCCTCCTCTACGAGATGGACAATTCAAGACGATCTGCGGCGCCGGTTACCGCGTGGTCATCAGAGATCTGCTCTCTAAGAAGCAACTCATCCCATCGCTGACTGCAACTCCTGACATCGGCTCGCCGTAGTCGCCAGCCTCTCCCCTAACGGCCTTAACGAGGCCACTCGCGTGGCCACATAGATCGGACCTTCGTTCAAAATGTTATGTCGAAATTACCTTTTTTAAAAATATATTATTAAATAGTCCGATCCTCTCTTCTTTCTCTTATTTATTTTTGGACTGTCCTTCAGAAATGCTCCAAATTACGTAAATATTCGGCCGAGCAGTCAATTCATTTTAATTTTGGCTTGTAAATTATTATTTTTATTTTTCATTTTTATTTTCATAAGTTATTTTACTAATTTCTATTTTCAAAATTATGTCCATTCACCAAACCCCCGGGAGTTTGTTCAGTTATCGATGAATGTAAAATTACGTCATCAGGGAACGTCATATCTGATGATGTCATTTGATATTGGTAATTGGCTATTGTTGTTTTTGTTTTGCTTTTGGGGTTTTTAAAGAAAAAAAAGGAAAGTGATATATTAACTTTTATTGATATTATTATTAAGTATGTTTCAAATTTAAATATAAGTATGTTTCTGTTATTTCCTTTACGTTCATTTAGGTATGAACAAAAGAAAAAAAAATCATCTGCAAACTTATGTGATATGATTTTGCGGATGATTTTTTTGTGTTCATACCCCGATGGACGTCAAGGAAATAATAGACAATCCTTAAATAAGATTATATTTTCTAATGTTGGTGTGAAAAAAAGATGGCGGCTTTTTCAAAATGGCCGGCAGTTCATAGTCAAAACTGCATATCTTCAGATCTACAGCACTTAGAAGTATGATCTTGGTATCAAAACTGATGTGTATGGGCTCAGTGAGTTCACTAAAACCGTTTCTAATAACTTCCGATATTGGGTTGACTAGCGGCTGGACAAAATGCCCGTAATTTTGGTATGAAAGTCTAAATATGTTTGTAATATGACTTAGAAAAAACTATCTTATGTCAAATGTTAGTTTTAGATTGTTCATAAGTTTAGATAGCATGTTTGAAAATTATTGTAATAAAATAAAACTGCAAATTGTAAATAATTATTTAAAGAAATCAAAATGTCGACATGTCTTATTATTGATCAAATTCCCAAGTAAAAAGAAAACAAAAACCACCCCCCCCCCCCCGAAAAAAAAAAACCCACACAAAAAAACAAAACAAAAACACAAACAACATTGTTCTCGTTATACACCTATCGACATGCACAAACATCTAACCACTGAAGCCTGAACAACTAAACGGATGGATGAATTAGTGAGTGAGTGTATGAATGAATGAATGAATGAATGAATGATTTTAAAATAAATATGTGTTTTTCTCAAGAAGACCCTAGAAAAAACTGTAACAAGAAGGAGTAACGATCGACAATCGATAGCTATATGAATCATGCGTTTATTTTACTGACAAAACAAAACAACATTTCCTTGAGGCGCATTTCAGATTGAGATGGATCACTGTTACTACAACTTAAGTGTTGACACTCATTGGCCATCTGATGTATAATTAACACGTTGGTCACGAAATCGACAGGTTTGTCAATGTTTCTAAATTAAGGCGAAAGATCACCAAGAAGCGATCGATTTATTCACTTCTTTTTACTAGCAATAAATAAACTGTTCAGCAAATTAATGACTAATTGCTATTCCTACTATTCGAATAGTATTTTCAAGTATTCGAATATATGGGTAATTTTACACTAAATGAGATTTGAATTCTAAGATCGGTTACGCATGCTGTTACGTGCGTTCATTTCGATCTTCACAATGCGAGTAGTTTTATTGGTAGTGACGGATGATGCGGGTGGGTGAAATTCATAAAACGTATAATTTTACGATAACTCGGTATCGGTTGTGTCGTGGTTAAGGCATCGCTGTACAGGCTGGCAGGTACAGGGTTCTCAACCCGGTACCGGCTCCAACCCAAATATAGTTCTTAAGTGCTCAATGGGTAGGTGTGAGACCACTACAGCCTCTTCTCTCTCAATAATCAATAACCGCTAACTAACTAACAAGTAACCTACAGTCTTTGAACCTTAATTGGATATAAGCACGAAAATAAGTTGAAATGAAATGAATAACACGGGTTACGGTGTTCATCTACACTAAGCAATATGTTGACTTCAGATCCTATAAACAAGAATTAAAACAAAAACTCTACGAACAATTCAATCAAGAGTCGTTTCTGGGATATTACAAATTCTTCTAAAGGACAATATTATACATTATCCCAAACGAAATTTTGCTTCGCAACCTATTTGACATGATTCGTTATCTGACCAATAGAGGCACTGGATAATTAAAGGCTGTGTATGTCAAACTGAAGTGAACCTCTCGAAACAGATACATTGTATAACATCCCTAAAGAAAACATGTTGTGTACTACTGATACTGAAGATGAATACCGGTATTTAGTCAATTGTAAACATCAAAATATTAAAAACATTGGAATAATACAGATATATTATTATACGAGCTTGTGTGTCGTACTGATTTTATGAAACGAATGTCAGGATTTTTGGACTGCTCGAGCGACAGCGAGGGTAATACATGAATCCTGACACGAGTTTCGTAAAATCAGTACGACTCGCACGCGAGTGTAATAATTCCTTGATTATCCATATTATTATTGTTGTTTTCTTTATGAATAACAAGACCAAACTCAAATTGTTTCAAGATTTCAAGAGTTATTAAACAACACTCGGACACATTACAATGTGTAACAAGAGGACATTTTCAAATGCATAATTAACATACATGACAAGAACAGGCGTCAACATAGAAGTATCTATAATTAACAGAACACAAGATATGCAAACAAAATAGCTAAAATATGAGGAGAAACGTCAGTTCACAAGACAAGATAATTTTTTAATAAATATAGCTAGGTTTTTTAATAGTGGTGCATTACATAATGACAGCATACCTTTCATTTTAAAAACGCTAGGATTAATTCTATAATATTGTTTTATATATTTTCTTCTAATATTTTCAATATTATCATTTTTACAATTAAATAAATAATGGTATTCATCTCCAATATCGGTATTACAAAGTTTGCATATTCTATTTTCTCTAGGAACGTTAAACCATCTGCCTGTTTCGATTGGTAATCTTAAATTTGACGTACGCAATTTAGTTATAAAAAACAAATATTTTGGTATGATAATCTCGACAAATAGGTTTCGAAATAAAATTCTGTTTTAAATAATGTATAAAATTGACCCCTAGAAGAGTTTGTAATTTCCGAGAACCACTGTTGTATAAATTGATCACAGAGGTTTTGTTTTAATTCTTGTTTATACGATTTGAAATAATTATTTTGATTGGTATAGATGTACCCCATTCCCGAGTTATCGAAAATACTTTTTATGAATTTCAACCATTTAAATTGATTTCTTTCACCACTGTTTAAAGAGAACATTAATTTATATAAAATACTACTAAGTTTATTTTCGTCTTTAACCAGTTTACTCCAAAATGACACCATTCGTAACTTTACTTGTATTTCTAAAGGGAACCTTCCTAATTATCCATATACCATAACATTTGGGGTACTTTTTTTTACCTTCAAAATCCGTTTGCTGGAGATGAATTTTTTCTATTATTTGTAAATTTTCATAACCCCAAATTTCTGATCCATATAATAAAATCGGTTCAACCATTGAATCAAAAAGTTTTAATTGTATATGAACTGGTATGCTATTGTTCCGTATTTTTATGTATATGGCAAAAAGTGCTTTTTGAGCTTGGTCTACAAGATGTTGCTTTGCATTAGAAAAATTCCCATCATATTTAAAACAAATTCCTAAATAACAGTAATAATCAACAGTTTCCAAACGTTCATCTTGCAACATCAATTCAACATTAGACCTCGACTTCCTCTTACTAAAAATAACAACTTTTGTTTTACTCACATTAATGCTAACATTCCAAGAGTTACAATAGTCATCAAATATATCAAAAGCATGTTGCATACCTTCAGGAGTTTCGGAGAAAATTACAGTATCATCTGCATATAATAGTACGAAAATTTCAATAAATATATGTAATTTGTTTTGGCAATTTTCTTTAATTATTTCCAGAGGAGATCCGTGAAGCATTTTAAAAAAAATCTTCAAAATCATTTAGAAATATTGAAAATAAAAATGGTGATAAATGTTCCCCCTGCCTCACGCCTGTTAGACAAGGAACAAATCAGATTTCTTATTATTAATTTCAACGCATGATTTAATGTTTCTATGCAAATTAAAAATTATTTTGAAACATTTACCTTTAATCTGACATTTTTGTAATTTTCTCCATAGCCCCGTACGCCAGACAGAGTCAAAAGCCTTTCGAAAATCAACAAAAGTACAGTATAATGTTTTACCAAACGACAGATATATCGACAGTAAAACATGCATACAATATATATTATCGCTCGTTGAATGACCTTTGCGAAATCCAGCCTGATTCCTGTTTATTAAGTTTACTTCAGTAGCAAAAAGGTTCAGTCTATTATTGATAATGGCAGTAAACAGTTTACCAACACAACTGATTAGAGTTATAGCTCTATAGTTGTCGGGATCATGTGGATTACCTTTATTTTTATATATTGGTTTAATTATCCCCACTGCCCAGCTGTCTGGTATGATACATGTGTCTAATATAATATTAAACAACTTAAAATAGACTGGGATTAACAGAGGAGGAGATTTTTTTAGATATTCGTTAAGTATTCCATCAGCACCTGGAGCTTTGTTATTGTTTAACTTTAAGATTGTTTCAGATATTTCATTTTCAGTTATAACACCATTAAGAATGTTGTCAAACAAGGGATTTTCACACAATTCGTTTATGTTTATATCGTCCGTTATATCATCTATATCAACATGCGTATCTGCATTTAACGTTTTAAAATATTTATATAATGTATTTATTGGAATATCATGGTTTTTACGCTTATTATTTGAAAATTTATTCAAAGTATTCCAAAAGGCTTTTGGGTTAGAATTTGATAATGAATCAAGTTCTTTGGCACATTTTTCTTGAGGTTTTTAATAATTTAAATTAAGCTCTTTCTTTTATTCTTTGGATCTTTTTTTCAATAACATTTTGACATCATTAGACTTATCTGCTGAGTACCTGTTTTTTACTTCATGAAATGCATCTCTCTATATTTTGCATTCCTTGCTAAACCATGGCTTCGAATTACCCGAGGTATATCGATGTTTTGATAAACCAAACACACTGGTTACTGAATTGATAAATAAACTACCTAGATCGGTTACAATATGATTTACCTGTTCAGTTGTAACACTATCACTATCAATAAGGTTATCCAAAGCTCCATTAATTTTTGCTAACAAATCATCGTCATTAAGTGCCTGTTTAAATTCGTCTGCTTTATTTTCATCCCATCGTATATGGTTAAGGTGTATGTCAGGGTTATCTGCATGAAGCTGGGCAGTGTCATTGGAACTTATTACAAAATGTAACTGCCTGTGTATATCGGAGAACATCGGGTTAAAATCACGGATTTCAAATTCAGTAAGTAATTTAAAGGCATCTGGTGCAAGTATTAAATAATCAACTAGACTAGACTCTTTACACGTCATACGTCCAAAATTTTGATCTTTAAATAACCGACCATTGGCAATAAACAAGGCACAACGTTTACACATTTCTATCAATTTTATACCATAGTTAGTGTGTCTTGTACTATCCTCACTGGTTCTTTCTAAAGGAATATTTAAATCAACAAGTTTTTGAAATGAAAACATATTTTCCAAAAGTAACTCATCACTAACTATTTCTAACATTTCTATTAAGTGTTCATCAGGCATAACAAAGTCAAGCATTGTAGACGTTCTGGAATTAAAATCACCAAGGAGAAAGATATTGTTAGTATGACTAGAAAACATAATCATTTCGTCTTCTAATTCATAAAAAAAGCATTATCAGAAGAATACCTTGTATTTTCTGGTGGAATATAAACACATCCAAATAATATTTTATCATTCATAACTGGCAAAATATTTACAATCTCAAACCATAGAACATATTCTGATTCAGAATTCAAAAAATTAATACTTTTTGCTAAAACCTTTTTATAAATAACAATGATTCCACCAGATTTCTTGTCACAAACTTTTCTGTTCTTCACATGATATTCATAATCGTTAGGTAATTGCAATTCATCATATTTGTCCAACTTTGTCTCCGCAAAAACTAAAATATCATACTTTTGTATTAAAACATGAAACTCAGGATTTAATAATTTAGATTTTATACCACAAACGTTGAGAAAAGTGATATTTAAAGTTTTACTGGTGGTGCACCCTCCACCCTCATATGTGACTGATGTGTTGTCCTATTTACGGGTGGTGCTTTGTGTGTTGAGGGGTGAACGAGTCGCGTCATCATTTGTTTGCTGTTGTGCAGGTTGCGATGGTTCATATGGACGACCATTCATCATAATCTGGCCATAGACCAGCTTTGTCCTGATGCCCCTTCGTTTCAGTTCTTTTAACTTGGGGATTAACCTGGACCGCCTCTGGTTTATTTCATAGGGATATCGCTGGTGTACAGAGAACTGGGGTTTGTTTCGGAGCCTCACTGGTACTTCCTGAAATACTCGATCATGATCGCTGAAGCGATTAAATCGGGCGATGATGCTGCGTGGTTTGCCACCAGTACGAGGTCGTAAACGATGTATGTTTTGGAATATAATGCTGTCCGCTTCCTGGATATCCAATTCGTCCTTCAAAAATGTTTTTAGGACTGCCCCCGTATCCTCTTGCTCATCATTACTGGGAATGCCACCAAATATAATGTTATATTTCATAGAATGTGTTTGGAATCGTAGAATATTTTCTTTCAGTTCATAGTTTTCATTTTCAAGGTAACCGTTTTCGTGTTCCACATTTTCAACACGATGATTAATGCCGTGACGCTGCTGTTCGGCTTCTTTCATTGTGTGTTCATGTTGTTTTTGTATATTTTGTATTTCTTTAATTTCACCTTTATTTCGCAAATCATTTTTTCCAAGTTTTCAAATTTGCTACATATCGTTTCTAGCAAGTCTAGTTTCCTATGAATCTCTCCATGTTGTTCATTTTCTCACACATTACATGCATATCTGTCACCAGTGCGTGCATATTAACTGGAGGGGGGTACGGCGGAGGTGGATACTGCATTGGTAAGTCACTGTGGTTCAAACATGGCGGCGGCGGCGGCGGCATAATGACAGGTGTAGTGCCAGGCGTTACGTTTTGTTTACATTCACCTGTAACATGCAACGGTGTACTGTGACTCACTGGTTGTGACATGTGTTGTGCGTGCATATTGCCATCAGGTAATATATTACCACCACTGTTACTCACTGTATGTTCGTGCAACACATGCTGGTTGATTTGTTTACACTCAGTGTCCACAGTGTGAGTTGCATTCAATGGAGTAGCGTCATCCTTTTGAGACGTTTGTGAGCGATTTATCGAATCATTACCACTCATAGAAGATTCCGGTGTAGCAGAATACAAAGAGTCATGAGCTTGTGCAATCATTTCAGATACCTGAATGTCCGAGGGTGGAATAGGCGTTGGTGCGGCGGCGGCCATCTTGGACGTACTTTTCAATGGTGGGGTGTGGCCAGTTTTAGAATGTTTAGACTTCTTCCTCTTCTTCCAGACATTACTAATTAGACGCGACCAGGAGAACAATAACAGTCGGTATTTAAATCTGCTCATATTTACAATTAAAACTTGGTATACTGTGCATATTTTCCATATTTACCCGGAGCTCTGTTCAAGACGTCTTGCCTGTTCTGTCATGCGCACAACAGGAAGGTGTCGACGATATGACGTCATATTTCAAATGCTAGGACTGGAGAAGCAACGTCATGCTATGACGTCGCTTTCCAAAATTACGTCATTACACTTGTTATTATAAGTGTGCTTCGCATTATTAGTATTATTATTATTAACTCGGTTATGTTGAACCATGTGGATAATAAATAAATAGAAGATAAGTCACGTTTATTTTTAATATGGAAAATATCAACCGAGTCTGTGTTAATCGGTATTTGTCGAGGCTCTGCCAAGACAAATACCGATTAACTAGACGAGGTTGATATTTTACATATTAAAAAAAACACGAGTAGCAAATTTAATTTTTCCTATGACACTTCTAAAACAACATTTTAATTATTTATTTTTAGTAAATCACAGTACTAAAATCGCCGCCATCGATAATATGACGTCATCACGATTAGCACATTCCTGAGTTTGCTGCATAGTAAGATGATTCCGACAAATAAAATAGTTCTACGATTACACATACATATTAAATATATATATTTTTTGTTTTGTTTAGAATATCAGTGTCTGTATATTCAGTGTGTTTCTGAGCGTCTTACTATTTGTAAGAAGCCCAGACTGGATTCTGTCTTCTAATAATTTCGGTCGTACGACAAAATAAATATGTTTTGAAATAAAATGAAATTTAACCTAGTACAAATAGTAGAACGATTAGAAACACGTTTAATATACAGCCACTAATATTTTATGCAGAAACAAATATATTTAATATGTAATTACAATCGTTAAAAAGTCTCTGTTAGTCGATAACAAACTCAGGAATGTCCCTTTAACCGGGTTAATAAAGTAAACTATCATATGGGTTTATGACATGGATATCATGGGCAAGTTATAGTATAAATGTTAATATCAACTATTAGACCGAACACACGTTTTGACTACAGACGTCCTAGTAAAGAACGTTCAGATCTGTTTATCAACACACCGAAACACATTCCATTGTTTGCACGTGCATCACGCAGTTGCGCCGTGCACGTGCGCGGCGTATCATCCTGGATTTTGACAATTTCCAGGAAGGTAGAACATTTCCTGCAACATTGTCCCGTCTACCAGAACCAAAGAAAAGCAGTCTCGCCTTCGGAAGAACCCCTGAAGGAGAAACTCTTTGGCTCCTTAGAGAACCTACGGAATACAGCAGCTTTTGTTCGAGCCACTGGGGTCTCTGCCTGAGCGTACGATGGAGAAAGAAGAATATTAATCACCGTGGAACATTATTTCTGTCAATTGTTTTCATTCTGTTGATCATACAGTTGTTATTGTTTTGTTTTCAGTCATTTTAATTGTTTGAATTTGCGATGCGGCGTAAGCAACGCGATGAGCGTCTACGGGCTATTGACATGCTGCAAACGGGCAGAAGTCAAAGTGAAATGGCCAACACGTTCAATGCTTCGAAGTCAGTGATTAGCAGATTATGGAACAGGTACCAACAAACCCAAATTGTTGTCGATCGACCCCGTTCAGGTCGTCCCAGGGCAATGACAGGAGTACAGAATCGAATCATCCATAACCAGGCTCTAAGAAATTGAGCTCAAACGGCAAATCAAATCAGGCTACTGGTGTCCGAGTTACGGGTCAAACGATTAGAAATCGTCTTCATGCAGACCATCTTCAAACTTGACGACCCCGGGTTGTACCTACCTTGACAAGTCGTCACATTGCCCACATACGTGAATGATGTAGGGAGCGTGAAAACTGGGGTATTCGTCGCTGGTCACGTGTCATATTTTCAGACGAGTCCACATTTACTTTGGACTTCCTTGACAGGCACGCCAACGTCACAATGCGATTTCATGACAGATATGCCGGTGGATCGGTTATGGTGTGGGGTGGTATCACTAGGACTGACATACCAAACCCCCCCCCCCCCCCCCCCCATATTGTGCAATAGGGAGAAGTGTGTGTCAACGTCAAATATCGCCGACCAAAAGTAAAGTTTGTTTTATTTAACGACGCCGCTAGAGCACATTGATTTTTAACTTATCATCGGCTATTGGACGTCAAACATATTTTCATTCTGACACTGTTTTTAGAAGAAACCCGCTGTCGCCACATAGGCTACTCTTTTTACGACAGGCAGCAAGGGATCTTTTATTTGCGCTTCCCACAGGCAGGATAGCACAAACCATGGCCTTTGTTGAACCAGTTATGTATCACTGGTCGGTGCAAGTGGTTTACACCTACCCATTGAGCCTTGCGGAGCACTCACTCGGGGTTTGGTGTCGGTATCTCGATTAAAAATCCCATGCCTCGACTGGGATCCGAACCCAGTACCTACCAGCCTGTAGACCGATGGCCTGCCACGACGCCACCGATGCCGGTCATATCTCCGACCACGTTAGCGGAACTTGTCAGGCGCCGCAAGAGGAGTGGAACAGTCTCCCTCAAATGGCCATTAGGAGACTCATACGCAGTATGCCTCGTCGACTCAGTGAATATCAGACACATCGTGGCGGTATCACTCACTACTGATAAAATAACGTCAACTTTCAAATTTCACTTCTGACCCCAATCTTCCTTCAAGATTTTGGGTGGTCATAAAACCTACTGTAATACTGAACTACCGGCTGTAATGTTTGCCGAATTAATTCACTATTATCATATATCCATTCACCACAGCTGATATACTTTACAATTTTGGCAATTGTAAATTCTTATTAGAGTTCCCCAACTGTTTTTGAAGATTATATATAGACGGGTTTTCCCCTACGTTTTTGAGGAGTTTGTATATAAATGATAACACGTCCCCTACTTGACCCAGCAAATTTTCGTATCTCCTAAATTCAAGGATCAAACATTTGGGAAAAGTGGGTAAATCACCATGGAAGTTAGACTTTATCAATAAACCTATATACGAAATTTCACCTCAATATTTACAGGTATTGCAAAACAAAAGTCCAGAAAACAAATGTTCATATCTCCTAAGTTCAACGGTCATAAATATGATAAAAAAACACAAAAAACTCTGGTAAATCGCCATGAAGGCTAAACTTCATCTGTAACAGTACATGATAAAGTTATATACAAAAATTCAGTTCAATATATCAAGGCCTTCTAAAAAAGAAGTCCGGAAAACCAATATTCACATTGTCTAATTCAAGGAAGAAAGAAGTGTTTTATTTAACGACGCACTCAACACATTTTATTTACGGTTATATGTCGTCAGACAATATGGCTAAGGACCACACATATATTGAGAAAGGAAACCCGCTGTCGCCACTTCATGGGCTACTCTTTTCGATTAGCACCAAGGGATCTTTTATATGCACCATCCCACAGACAGGGTAGTGCATACCTCGGCCTTTGATATACCAGTCGTGGTGTATGGCTGGATCGAGAAATAGCCAAATGGGCCCGCCGACGGTAATCGATTCTAAACCGACCGCACATCGAGCGAGCGCTTTACCACTGGGCTACGTCCCGTCCTCTAATTCAAGAGCCATAGCTCCATGTAAACTGAGTAAATCGCCATGAAAGTGAAACTTGATATGAAACCGTTCATGATAAAGCTGTACATAAATGTTCAGGTTAATATCTGAAAGCCTTCTGCAAAAAAAAAAATCAAAAACAAAACAAATCCGGAAAACACATTTCCATATCTCCTAGGGTCAAGGGCCACAACTCCGTCCAAAATGAGTAAATCGCCATCAAAGTCTAACTTGATTTTTAACAGTCACTGGTCAAGCAGCACACATAATTTCACCTCAATATCTCAAAGCCTTCTGCACAAACATCCGAAAAACATATGTGAGAGCGACGGACGGACAGACGGTCAGACATACTGACAGACAGATGTGGATGAAACCTATAATCCCCTCCGGTTTGACGGTAGATAACTAAATATTATTTTCATTTTTGCGTTTTGAAAATGGAAAATATGCAGTGTTTGTGAAATGCAAAGAGTTATGAAAAACCTTGCTTTCTTGCTTTTAAAATATATATATCTTGTCTTGGGAACTGATGTTTCGACTTTGCTATCTTGATTCCGTACTTGGTCTTCATCGCTAACTATATATATATCATATTCTATGTTGATGCGTGGTCTTGTATTATTATACTGCATTGTAAGATGTTTCCGACTAATACAATATTTCTACGGTTAAACTATAAGAATATCAATGTCTGTATATTCAATGTGTTTCTGCTCGTCTTAATATTTGTAAGAAGCACAAACTGGATTTTGTCTTCAAATAATTTCGTACGTACGACACAAATATATTTTTTGGAAATAAAATGAAATTTAACATAGTACAAATATTAGATCGATCCCTTGTAAGCACCATCATCCCACAGACAAGATAGCACATACCACGGCCTTTGATATACCAGTTGTGGGCCCACCGACGGGGATCCATCCCAAACCGACCGAGCATCAACTTAACGCTTTAACACTGGGCTACGTCTCGCGCCATACATGCATACGTGCATGCATACATACATAGTATACCCATTATTTAATGCATGTAAGCCGGATCGACCGCGTGACTTGTAGGCCCCATGCATATGGCTGAGTTAAAGAGCATCCTTTGTATGGATGCCTCAATAGCTCAGAAGGTATCTTTGTAAGTCCGGTATCTGCGGGCGATTCGGTGCCATGGGTTCAAGTCACAGCAACGGTATGGAACAATGTGTGAGGCCAGAAAGGATTTAGTTATTTCCCGTGCCAGTGTCTTAATATATATGTATGTAATCGTCATCCTCGACATACATACAATATATAGATATGCATACATCAATACATACATACCTACATACCTACCTTCCTACCTACCAACCTACCTACTTACTTACATACATACACATGCATACATACATACATGCATACACACATACACATGGATGCCTCAATAGCTCAACTCGTATCAATACATGCATTCAAACATACATTTTGAAATATTGAGGCAAATAGTTTTGCGATATATCTATTCATATCACTGTTATCAAGCGATTTAAGAATTCACGATACTATTGCAATAGTACTAATATTCTAACTATCGCAATAGTCACCCTAATGGTAGGCCAGTAGGCTTACATCTGGAGAAAGGATGCCTCAGATCCAATAGGGGGATTTAGCTGATGTGGTTGAATGCTCTCTTGCTTATTTCGCAGGGTCGATTGGGTTTTTTCTCCTTCCAACCAGTGCACCACAACTGGTCAAAGGCCGAGGTGTGTGCTTTCTTGTCTGTGGTAAAGTGTATGTAAAATATTTGTTGCTGAATTAGAACAAAAACAAAATGTAGCGGGTTTCCTCTGATAACTACTGTTGAAAATTACCAAATGTTTGACATTTGCATATGACTAATTAATCAATGTGTTCTAGTGGTGTCGTTAAAAATTAAAATTAAAACATGCCTCAGGTTCAACATGGTAGCATGCGTTTAGTCTGAGAAACACCATCATGATAAGCTTGCAGGCTTACATCTGGATAAAGGATGCCTCGGGTTCTACATGGTAGCATGCGTCTAGTCTGAGAAACACTATCATGATAAGCTTGCAGGCTTACATCTGGAGAAAGGATGCCTCGGGTTCAACATGGTAGCATGCGTCTAGTCTGAGAAACACTATCGTGGTAAGCTTGCAGGCTTACATCTAGAGAAAGGATGCCTCGGGTTCAACATGGTAGCATGTGTCTAGTCTGAGAAACACTATCGCGATAAGCTCGTAGGCTTACATCTGGAGAAAGGATTTCTCATGTTCAACATGGTAATATGTGTCTCGTCTGAGAAACACTATCGTGGTAAGCTCGTAGGCATACGTCTAGAGAAAGGATGCCTCGGGTTCAACATGGTAGCATGTGTCTAGTCTGAGAAACACTATCGCGATAAGCTCGTAGGCTTACATCTGGAGAAAGGATTTCTCATGTTCAACATGGTAGCATGTGTCTCGTCTGAGAAACACTATCGTGGTAAGCTCGTAGGCATACGTCTAGAGAAAGGATGCCTCGGGTTCTACATGGTAGCATGCGTCTAGTCTGAGAAACACTATCGCGATAAGCTCGTAGGCTTACATCTGGAGAAAGGATGTCTCATGTTCAACATGGTAGCATGTGTCTCGTCTGAGAAACACTATCGTGGTAAGATCGTAGGCTTACCTCAGGAGAAATGAAAGAAAATAAGAAAGAAAATGTTTTATTTAACGACGCACTCAACACATTTTAATTACGGTTATATGGCGTCAGACATATGGTTAAATACCACACAGATATTGAGAGAGGAAACCCGTTGTCGCCACTCCACGGGCTACTCTTTCCGATTAGCAGCAAGGGATCTTTTATATGTACCATCCCACAGACAAGATAGCACATACCACGGCCTTTGATATACCAGTCGTGGTGCACTGGCGGTGACGAGAAATAGCAGGAGAAAGGATGCCTCGGGTTCCACATGGTAGCATGTGTCTAGTCTGAGAAACAGCATCGTGATAAGCTCGCAGGCTATTCAACATGTTAGACACACGCATACATATACTAAATGTTCAAGCACGCACGCGCACACTCACACACATACAGTCCAGGAAGGTCGATTAATCACTGAGGGAAATTATTTCTGTCAATCGTTTTCATCCTGTTGATCATACAGTTCATTGTTGTGTTTTTAGTCATTTTTATTGTTTGAATTTGTGATTTGCTAATAAAAGAACGCCAACTTTCAAATTTCACTTCTAAAACCCAATCGTCTTTCAAGATCTTTGGTAGTCATAAAACCTACTGTAAAATTACCGGTTGTAATGTTTGCCCAATTAATTCATATACTATTATCAAAGAAAACAAGAGTATGCATTTACGTGGGGTTTTTTGGTCTAAAAGAATAACTTCCTTTGACATTGATCATCTGTGAAACTCGGCTATTGCGACCATGGGGGGTTAAAATTGGCCTTGATTTTGAGGTGTTCCTAATACCTAACTATTATCATTCAACAATGATGCATATTCAGTAAATATTGATCAATGGATTTATGGCCCATCTCCCTTTCCGGCTGTCGTCAACAATGTCTCAACTCACAACATTAATACGTGGTGACGGTGTATTGGCATTTACATGCCATTGAACTAGAAGAATAACATAAAATAAACGTCATGCTAGCTTATTTGTATGTATGGATCGTCCGACGCCGTTCCCTTTCAAAGTGACTCTTCATCACATATGCATACGTCATTTGAATATCGATTGATGGCTGATTGGAATTATAGTTGGATATGTCTGGGACACATCCAACGGCGAATGTCGGAGGATGTGCCCAAGACAGTGGCGCTTGAACCTTTAGTGAATATAAGCACGAATCAAATCGTTGATTGATTGATAGTTGCGTATCCAGGTTACCACCCCCCAAACAAAACACAAAATCAAACAAAAACACACCAAAAAAAACAGACAAAAAAACAAGAACAACAAGAACAACAAACAAACAAACAAACACACAAACAGCAACAACATAAAAACACACAAACACGTTGCATTAAGCTTGATATTGTATGATAAAGATAGTATTAATGCAATATATGATACTGACGATACCGAAACCCACGAGGGTAATAAACTAAATTCCATGTGTTTTGATTGGTCAATACCTAACGCATACCACAAGTACACCATGCCATTTGCAGGAACATACTGGATTTGGCGGTGTGTACGAAATGTCACGTGATTTTCTTGACTGGCTGTATGAACCGATCAAATTTTCTCCAACACGCCTAAATTATTAAATTTGTTGAGTCTTGAATCCATTATGAATGAGAATACCACAACTAGGTATATTTTATTTTTACCGTTTTTTGAAGATTTATTATGCACGTTTGGCCTAAAATGTGCCAGGTTGCAGTTTATTGACAACTAGAACGTACATGGAATGTTTTAAGTAATAATTTTACATACTTTGTACAGGCTATACAAGTTAGTACAACCCGACAAATATTTGTTGTTCGGCTGCGGGTGTTCAAATTTGTTTTGATTTTTTTTTTTTTTGACACGATTACACAATAACTGCAAACGTTTAAAATACACAACATACAAAGGCGACATGAGTTGTTCCCCTTTGTTTATAAATAGTCTGCTTTTGACAGTATGTTGATTCTTCACACGCAAACAATTAACAAAAAGCTGTAAACATCTTGCATATTTATTTGTTAGAAAAAAAATCAATAAAATATTTTTTTAGGAACTTGATGAGAGGTTATGTTATTAAAGTATATTACAACTTAAACTGAGTTTAGGCCTACTTAAGGCTTTTTTAAAATAGTAATTTTTTGACAGGGCAAACGGGATTGTATGTCCTTGCAAAATCTGTATTTCCTTCGGCGCCATGTCAAAAAAAAAGCCCCACATAACTAATAATCTCTCTGTCTCTGTCTGTGTGTGTGTGTGTGTGTGTGTGTGAGAGAGAGAGAGAGAGAGAGAGAGAGAGAGAGAGAGAGAGAGAGAGAGAGAGAGAGAGAGAGAGAGAGAGAGAGAGAGAGAGAGAGAGAGAGAGAGAGAGAGAGAGAGAGAGAGAGAGAGAGAGAGAGAGAGAGAGAGAGAGAGAGAGAGACAGACAGAGAGAGAGAGAGAGAGAGAGAGAGAGAGAGAGAGAGAGAGAGAGAGAGAGAGAGAGAGAGAGATTGTGTGTGTGTGTGTGTGTGTGTATTTCACTGTTTATAAAACTATTTAAGGGTGATTAAGTTTTTTCAGAACGTGCACAGCGGTACAGTGGATTGATTAACTATATATAATGGATTCACACTTTATATACATTGGCTGATTGGGAAGTGTAATATCTTAGCTCTGAATTCGCACTTGCTAACTACTAACAGTTAACCATTAACGTCCGTCCTGATCAGACAGCTGAGGTGTGTGTCCAGGAAGGCGCACTTGAAACTTAATTGGACATAAGCAGAACAAATGAAACGAAATGAATGAATAACAATAACCGGACATAGAGAGCCTGATAAAATTATCGTTTAATTACGACAAATATAACAAATTTAATTACAATAAATTAATTGCGACAAATATATATAAAGTATAATTCAGAGAGAAATAGAATACACACCTCCCCCCCCCCCCCCAAAAAAAAAAAAAACAAACAGGGTATGTAACCTAATCCAACAAGTGTGTTTTTAAAAGTGTTTTGTTTTTGTTTAACGACACCACTAGAACACATTGATTTATTAATCATCGGCTATTAGATGTTAAGCATTTGGTATTTGTGACATATATCCTTCAAAAGGAAACCCGCTACATTGTTGTTGTTTTTTCATTAGTAACAATAGATAGACAGGATAGCACGTACCACAACCTTTGATATACCTGTCGTGGTGTACTGGCTAGAACGAGATATACCCCAATTGGTCCACCGACAGTGATCGACCCCAGCCATACCGTGCATCAGGCAACTGGTAACAGTTAAGGTAGTCAATAACCATGAGTCTCAAGCACAGTTTCTCTGTGGCGTTTCTTTTGAAGACTGGTGCACAGGAAACTGTTGCCGTTCAAATAATTTGCCTAACATATATCTTATTGATTCGAATGACTTTCCTACTTAAAATTGACTATGCAATAACCATAAACCAAGACAAGCTGATAAAACACACAAATACACAAATCGTATTCTCAATTTGTGTTTCACCAGATACATACCTGAAAATAAAACCAAAAGACTAATGAGTACAAATTGGCTTTGGCACTTTGTTGTCATGGTCACAGCGCAATCTATCGTACTGTCTCTCGCAATCTCTCTCTCTCTCTCTCTCTCTCTCTCTCTCTCTCTCTCTCTCTCTCTCTCTCTCTCTCTCTCTCTCTCTCTCTCTCTCTCTCTCTCTCTCATTTCGGAGGGACATGCCCCCGGACCCTCCTAGAAAACCCGAGTCTTTGGGCCATCGATTACGCACCCCCCATACACATTTCTGCGTACGGGCCTGACATTGAATATACAGACACTTACATTCTAAACATGAGAATATATTTAAAATATAAGTTTAATCGTAGAAATATTTATTTTTCGGAAACATCTTACAATGCAGCAACCTCAGGAATGTCCCTTTAAGTTTAATATTGTGCATTATGTTAAGTTTGAAACGTCGTGTTTCTCGGCGCTACATTCTTCCAAAAACATCATCAGTTATCCATTGGGTAATTGTGTTTTATATTTGAGTGTACACTACCTGATACTGTTTTCTGTGCGTGTTTATCATATGATTGAATGGTTGTGCGCCTTGTGTCACGGTACACTGTTCAATTTACAAATATGGTACTTAATTGCAAACATACATACATACTGACACATAGAGCGAGATAGAGAGAGAGAGAGAGAGAGAGAGAGAGAGAGAGAGAGAGAGAGAGAGAGAGAGAGAGAGAGAGAGAGAGAGAGAGAGAGAGAGAGAGAGATATGTTTTATTTAACAACGCACTCAACGCATGCTATTTAGAGTTTTATGGCGTCAGACACGTGGTTAAGGACCACACGTATATTGAGAGGAAACCAGCTGTCGCCACTTCATGGGCTACTCGATTCGATTAGCAGCAAGGGATGTGTATGTGTACCATCCCACAGACAGGATAGCACATACCACGGCATTTGATATACCAGTCATGGTACACTGTCTAGAACGAGAAGTAGCCCAATGGGCCCTCCGGCGAAGGGTCATGTACCAAAATGAAAATCTATGCCTATTGCAAATATTCTGCTTTGCGCACTTTTCCCGCCGCCATTTCATTTTCAAAAGAGAGACTCATGGTGTTTATTTTTTGTTTAAACTTATTTTCGTGGTTTTAATCCAATTAATGTTCAATCACGCTATCGTGAACACGCACCTCAGTTATCTGGTCTGTCTCTCCAGGACAGTGGGTTAGCGATTAGTGAGGGAGAAATTGATGCGGTGACCTTGCACCTACCCATAGCGTTGTTAAACTCGCTCTGTGTGGAAGCTGATTTTAAGAGGCGAAGGCAGTGCCTACCAGTGTTAAGTCCGATGGATTAACCACTACACCACTGAGGCCGGTAAGCATTTATCATTATAATTACCTGGAATCATCGAGGGTGTGCCTAAGATTTCCACCTTCCACCCAGCGCCAACTACTTCAGAAATATTCATGTTTGACGTCATTTCCATTCAAAAGGAAACGGTACCACACATTCTTACGTCATTTGTATATCGCATAATTGCTGACTGGAATTAAAGTTGCCTATATTGTTTATAAAAACAGTTTGTATTAAGCTTCTGATTATATAATAAAACATATTATTGCCCTCGTGTATTTCTGTATCGTTCATATCATATGTTAGGTATAAAAATAATGCATTATGCGATCCTCTACTCACGTAGTTATAGAAAGCAACACGTTTGCAGGAACCATTAAGTCCATTCCACGATTGAGATATATCGCAGACACTTGACAGACTGAGTCCACAAAATTGGTAGTCTTTGTTACAGCTGTAGTTAGTGACACTTCCTACCAGCATTGAGCTGTAGACAGCATCGCCGTTGGGTAGCGATGGAGGCGACGGACACGACTTGGTTGCTGTTAATAAAAATGTCACGAGTTTACAGCAATTCCCAGAGGTTTTATATTGTGTGTGTATGTGTGTGTGTGTGTGTGTGTGTATGTGTGTGTGTGTGTGTGTGTGTGTGTGTGTGCGTGCGAGTGTGTGTTTGTGTGTGCGTTTGTGTTTGTGTGTGTGCGTGTGTCTATTTGTGTGTTTGTTTGTCTGGACATGCGTGCGTGTATGCATGTGTGCGTGCATGTATGTGTGTGTCTGGACGTACGTGCATCTATGTGTTTGTCTGGACGTACGTGCATGTATGTGTTTGTCTGGATGTACGTGCATGTATGTGTTTGTCTTGACGTACGTGCATGTATGTGTTTGTCTGGACGTGTGTGTGTATGTGTGTATTTGGACATACGTGCATGTATGTGTTTGTCTGTGTATGTGTTTGTCTGGACATGCGTGCATGCATGTGTGTGTCTGGACGCACGTGTATGTATGTGTTTGTCTGGACGTGTGTGTGTATGTGTTTGTCTGAACGTGCGTGCATGTATGTGTGTGTATGGACGTGCGTGTATGTGAGTGTGTGGACGTGTGTGCGTGTATGCGTTTGTGTGTTTGTCTGGACGTACGTCCATGTATGTGTTTGTCTGGACGTGCGTGCCTGTATGTGTTTGTCTGGACGCGTGTGTGTGTGTGTGTGTGTTTGTGTGGACGTACGTGCGTGTATGTGTTTCCCTGGACGTGTGTTTGTGTGTATGTGTTTGTCTGGACGTACGTGCATGTATGTGTGTGTCTGGACGTGCGTGCATGTATGTGTTTGTTTGGACGTGCGTGCCTGTATGTGTGTGTCTGGACGCGCGTGTGTGTGTATGTGTTTGTGTGGACGTACGTGCGTGTATGTGTTTGCCTGGACGTGTGTTTGTGTGTATGTGTTTGTCTGGACGTACGTGCATGTATGTGTGTGTCTGGACGTGCGTGCATGTATGTGTTTGTCTGGACATATGTGTACATATTTTGTTTACGGTTATGTGTCGTCAGACACATGGTTAAGGACCACAAACATATTGAGACCAGCCGTCGCCACTTCATGAGCTACTCGTTTCGATTAGCAACAAAGGACTTTTATATGCACCATCCCACAGGCAGGGAAGTACATACCACGGCCTTTGATATACCAGTCAGGGTGCACTGGCTGGTACGAGAAATAGCCCAATGAGTCAAACGACAGGGATCGATGCCAGACCGACCGCGCGCGACAGAGAGAGCGAGAGAGAGAGAGAGAGAGAGAGAGAGAGAGAGAGAGAGAGAGAGAGAGAGAGAGAGAGAGAGAGAGAGAGAGAGAGAGAGAGAGAGAGAGAGAGAGAGAGAGAGAGAGAGAGAGAGAGAGAGAGAGAGAGAGAGAGAGAGAGAGAGAGAGAGAGAGAGAGAGATTATTCCATGTCGTTACTGGAACACCAACCTATGACACCGAATCGCCCGCATTTAAGTATGTATGTATGTATGTATGTATGTATTGATGTATGAATATCTAAAATAACCGGCCTCGGTGGTGTCGTGGTTAGGCCATCGGTCTACAGGCTGGTAGGTACTGGGTTCGGATCCCAGTCGAGGCATGGGAATTTTTAATCCAGATACCGACTCCAAACCCTGAGTGAGTGCTCTGCAAGGCTCAATGGGTAGGTGTACACAACTTGCACCGACCAGTGATCCATAACTGGTTTAACAAATGCCATGGTTTGTGCTATCCTGCCTGTGGGAAGCGCAAATAAAAGATCCCTTGCTGCTAATCGGAAAGAGTAGCCCATGTAGTGGCGACAGCGGGTTTCCTCTCAAAATATGTGTGGTCCTTAACCATATGTCTGACGCCATATAACTGTAAATAAAATGTGTCGGGTGCGTCGTTAAATAAAACATGTGTTTCTTTCTTTATCTAAATAGTGTATGTATGTATGTATGTATGTATGTATGTATGTATTGATGTATGTATGTATGTATGTATTGATGTATGAATATCTAAATAGTGTATGTATGTCGAGGTTCACTGTTACATAGACATATATTAACAAAAAAAAAAGAAAAAAAAAATTAAATAAAAAAAAAAAAAAAAAAAAATAAAAAAAATAAAAAAAAAAAAAAAAAAAAAAAAAAAAAAAAAAAAAAAAAAAAAAAAAAAAAAAAGCACAATGGCCTTTGTATAGGTGGGTGCAGGTGTATGGTCTTGATAGGAAACAATGGCCTTTGTGTAGGAAATAATGGCCTTTGTATAGGTGGGTGCCGGTGTATGGTCTCGGTAGGAAACGATGGCTTTTGTGTAGGAGACAATGGCACAATGGTCTTTGTGTAGGAAACAATGACACACTGGCTTTTGTATAGGAAACAATGGCCTTTGTATAGGTGGGTGCAGGTGTATGGTCTTGATAGGAAACAATGGCCTTTGTCTAGGAAACAATGGCCTTTGTATAGGTGGGTGCAGGTGTATGGCCTCGGTAGGAAACAATGGCCTTTGTGTAAGAAACAATGGCCTTGGTGCAGGTGTGCGTCCTTGGACTGAGCTGGGGGTGCCTCCCTCGAGTATAAAAAGGGTGCTTTTGGTTTCATTGTCATTCATTCGCCGAAAAGTCTACAGATCAACGTTCATGTTTGTTGAAAGAAAATTGATCTTATACCTTACAACTGTTGTGGTGAATCCAAGACGTTACCAGAAAAAAACTTCTTCAGCAAAATAACAAAACAAAAAAGTAAGTTGTTTTCCAATATATTGTATTTTATGTTTTTAAAAGAATTGTTTTCACGTACGCTGTTCAACATCTTTTTTCGTTCATTACACACTGCTATTTTAACACAATTACAAAATGTTTTTATCATACCCACATTAAAAAATCTGTTTCTAAGTGTTTTATATCCACTTAAGGTTCATTACACACCACTTATGTGTACAGACTCCGTCTTCAAAGGACGAGTCACAAAGTCCTATTGTGTACCCAGGGCGAAAACTTTGTACTTTCTTGGGTCTGGGCTGGGCAGAATTTTTAACGTGCTTACATCACCCACGGTGTTTAAGCACGCCTCCCCATGGGTACGGTCTCTGGAAAAGACCAGTAACCCTACCCAGGGGCTTTTCTTGGGTACACCGTCAACTTTTTATGTTCTGAAGAGCATTCATTCGCTTAATAATCCTACACAAAGGATGAGCGATGAATAGCTTTTCTATTCAATCTATAAACCTTTATTGATGGTCATCTTGTAACTATTAAGTGCAAGTTCTTTATCACACCTCATACAAAGCCTAGCCTTTCATAAAGAAAACACTTCACCACCCAAAATAACAGCGCGTGACATATCAGCACGTCTTTTTATGAATAAAAAAATAACAAAACAAAACAATATTTAACATCAAGACACAATTTATTAGATAACTTATATACACATTTTTAATAGGGTATATTTTGTAGGAGATTATATATGTTTACATTTATCTCCTGCAATGCCAGTTTTATTTTTTTGAATTCTTCTTTCGAAGATGTTACTTGTAGTGGCTGCGCCATCATTTTCTCTCTGAAAAATAAAAATAAAAAGTGTTGGTATTCCCATTCTTAAATAATAATGGAATACATATGGTACTAAAAACAAACTCGTTTCCTATTTATTATTATTATTATTATTTAAAGGATTTTTTAGTTTGAAAAATATGTCATTAATAATACTTACAACTGATCGCCACCCATCTTCATTGATTTTATTAGAGGGGCATCCTCTTGACCACTGTCTTCGTACTGTTCCTGTTAATAAACAATCAAAAACCGAATTACTATAGGTAAAATACGTTTTTAAACAAACTTTGTTTATATGTTGTTTTTATATATTTTCTCTTGTAATTGTTAGATTATTTTTACTTTACATCTTGAAAAACAGCTGCTGTTCCCCTCTCCTTATTTACAGGAAAGTGTTTTTTAAAAGGCAGTAGTAGGAAACAAGAGAGTGTTTCCTCGCATTGTCAAACAATAAGGAACTGTATTATAATTAAAGATGGATGCTTACTCTCTTTCTTCTCCTCGTATCGAGGGGCTCTTCCTTTTCTCTCTTCTTCTTCTCTCTTCTTCTTCTCTCTTCTTCTTCTCTCTTCCTTTTTTTCTTCATTTTCTTTTTCTTGCTTCTGTAAGCATTAAAATAATTAGTATAGTTTTCAATTATAACATGACCAAATTACTAACGTGTACATTTTAACATTCTGATGATTTTAATCAAGAAATAACGAATATTGCTATGTTCAGTTATTTTGTGTATTCTCAAAAGCATTCTGCGTAATTTATGTGATTAATATGTAGTTATAAGATAAATAAGAGGAAATAAAATTGTATTACTTACTTGAGGTGTTTTTGTATTCTCGCTGAAAAAAAGAAGCAAGTTTTAGCACCATGTCTATATATTATGAATCCGGTAAAATAGATATACTATTACAGGCTACAGG
>NC_054710.1:25735877-25755658 GCF_016097555.1 Gigantopelta aegis
CTACATAAACGTATATCAAATGCGTTGAGTGTGTCGTGAAATAAACATTTCTCTCGTATGTATGTGTAGTCTATATGCATTTCTAGTCAATTAGTTTATAGGTTGTTAGGTTGTTTGATAGTGAATCATATGGAAATAAATTGTTTTTGGTGTTAAAGAGTTCATGCATACATTAAAGTAATACTCCTGATGGGTATGGAGAAATAACTTAATCAGTCGACAAACTCATTTCTTCATCACTATCTTCGTTAAGGGGGACTATCACAGGGGGTGTTTTATTTCTTATAAAACTATTTTGTTTTCTAAAATCTTCTTCGATCTTTATTACATGTTTAACTGCGTCAGAGAAGTGTGTAGGTGTGACAGAGTTCAATGCATGTGCAAGTTCTCTCCGCACCGTGGTCATTTTACCATCATTATGACGAGCTATGTGTCCTTTGACTTGACTCCAGATCAGTTTTATCGGATTGAGTTCAGAATGTCTTGGCAGCAGTCTTAGACACAAGTGCCCATGGCGTTCAGCAATATCATCAGTAACAAATTGCTGTGCACATTTGTTACTTTTCACAATTTCATAAAGAACTTGTTTTGTCATGTTACTCTCAAAAGGTATATTTTTGTTTCCTAGCCACGACTGAATTTCTTCCTTTTTAGCGTTTAATGCAGGACATCGTGTAATCTCAGTTAATTTGTTGTGGTAGCTTGCGTTATCCATGACGATAACAGAAGGTTCTGGTAGATAAGGCATAAGTTGTTCTTCAAACCATTTGATGAAATTGTCATGATTCATCTCACCATGATAGTCTCCGTCTGTGTTTTTTAGCCTCAAAGATCAATTCACAGCCATCTATCAATCCATATTTATCACAGCCAGCATGACAAATAATAAGTCTTTTTCCCTTCCCAGTCACCGAACAGAGTTTAGGAACTCTATCAGCAGCGTCTGATTTCGGCAGGTGATTGGCGGTACTTGTGCCCGGGTGGATATCTGTCCAGTGGTGGGATGTTGTGTGGTTGACATTCACCCAGGTCTCATCTTGATACACTATTCAATACCCCTGTTCTCGTAAACTGGATATTTCATGGAGATAAGACAGTCTCCTGTCTGATATATTGGCGTCATCAAAACTCACTTTTCCGGTTGTAGACATATGTTGGTATTTAAAATCGAGTTCATGGAGTGTTCTTCGTAAAGTTGATATGGATATGTTGATTCCACATTCCTCCCTTAAAGCCACGTTAATCTTATGTAATGTAGGTAATTCGCCCTCTCTATAACATCTGTATACTCGTCATCTAATAACATCTTTATCAAATAAATCGATGAGTTTTCGGTCGCATTTTTTAACAGTGATTTCTGTGCTCGGATTCGTAGAGCTTAGATTTTTCACAGTTCTTTTTACTGTTGAAACAGAAACTTTAAGTGCAGCGGCAACTCGATCGACAATTCGATAAGAAGCATACCTAGGTCTACCGTGCTGATATTCATCTGCACAATAATCAAAAACGTTCTTAATACACGATTTTACATCAAATGAAGTGTTTTTCGATTTACCCATATTTTTCCTCAAATAACAATAACAAGAATGTCGACTAATACATTTTCAATTAATTTATATACCCTACCTAACTTGTATTTTACGTGGTTTACACATTGCTACAATAGCACGTGCAGTCATAGATCGAAATAATGATGTTATTGACCAAGCAATGCTATCGTATTTTGGACATTCAGGGCTGTGTCTGCGGGATGAAAAGGTGGTTGAACCCATACTAGTCCGAACAATAGCCCTTTGGTTTTTCGCATTACAAATGTAACACCCCACCCCCAAACCCCAGCCCCTAGCACCACCCTAAATACTATATATATATATATATATATATATATATATATATATATATATATATATATATATATATATACGTATGAGTTTCCAATTTAGAGGCAAATTAAATAACATTTTATTATTATTTGATGTTGGTGGCCTTTGACATTTTATACCCCCCCCCCCCCCCCCCCCCCCCGCTGGTCTTCTGGGTCCGGCCCTGCATTAAATTTATTTATAAATTTGGAAAGCACATTCCTGCGGTGTGTGAGGTGATTTGTGTTTATTACTGTGCTACACCTCAGTTGTGTTAGGTTAGGTATGGTATACTAATATATAATTGATATAATAAAATAAAAATGCATAATACATTAGCTAAATTGATTAAATATAATGCACCTACAAGAAAGGGTTACATTTTCTGTTTGTTTACATCTATGTTTAACGGAAAGATTAGACAATGCTGTTACACACTGCAAAACAATAATAACCTTGATTTAGTGAAACAAGCTATAATGGCCTTCACGTAGCCTCAGGTCCCAATCTTTTGATATGCAAATGACCGTAGTTATTTATAGGAGAAATAACGTGCATTCCGAGCACACAGAGATTTTTAAAAAGTGGAATTAAGTCAACTTCTTGCATTTTATATGATGATTTGTATATAAAACCTGTGGGGGTTTTTGTTTGTTTTCATGTAAATGCAAAGAAAACAAATATCGAATAGGAAATAAACTTAACATTTGCAAAAAACTTTGGGTCTAAATAATTGAACAGCATAATAGTATGTTCTTTGTTGACTAATAGCCATATGTTCACTGTATACATTCCGTTTGCGTCATAAGGACACCGATGAACTGGCATGTAACTTCATAATGAATGAAGATAAAATTCATATACATGCATATGATACATATATTCACAAATGCAAACACATTTACCAGAAATATACGGAAGAGATTAAATGAAAGTATTATATTTGTGCTAAAATGTTGTCTGAATCTTCCTTTTTCCAAACAAGCTGTTCCCATGTGTATATTATCGTTAAGTCTCGTCATATTTACAAGTTTTTAAAAAATATATACCTTTCCATTTCAAATTTGTGTTGCAGTATGCCATAAACAGCGTTAATATTTAAACATTTATTTTGCATTTTCATACTACCGATTTAATAGTTTATGCTAATTATTAACCAGTTTATAAAATCACTTTTAATAGTCTTCACCAAACCAAACATTATAATAATTTTATTAAAATTAATTATAGTTTCTGTTCGACTAAATATCCAATCAGTTACTGTTTGCCATAGAGTGTGCACCTTATTGCAATCAAAACTAAATGTATTGTTTCAGGGAAATTATTACAGAAGCTGCATATATAAGAATTAATGTAGTTAATTTTGTATAGAAAAGTATTAGTAACTAATATGTTTTACAGTAATCTATACTGAAGCCATCGAAGCCTGGAATCTCCCACACATCGAAATGTTAAAACCTAATTTTTTTACCAATCAGCTTTTTCAAATAAGAAGGCTTCATTCGATTTTGTTTTCTGTGCGTTTGGCTTTATATACTGAAAGATTAAAATGTCATACATTTCTATGCACGCTTCTTACTTTGTAACAATAGTTGTTTTAAAGTTGTATAGGATTTTTACTGTGTTAAAATGATCGTCTGTTAACTGACCTAATTTATATGCAAATGATTTGACAGCATTTATTAATGGCGCACAGTCGATGAAATGTGTTATTTATATGGTATGTTTCAACAAACTGGTCATACGATTATACTAAAACATTTCCTTTTTCGTCTAATAAATCGTTTATAAAAATAATGCCTTTACCAATATAGGTTTTATACAAATATGATTTATCATCTATTAATATTTTACTGTTAAGCTATATACGTGTTCCAAGAATGTCTTCTACATTATTAAGACTTTGTTGGTGTATTTCAGCCCAACGTACCAGGGTATCTTTGCAAAACATATTTTTCATGCACAATATTTTACGAACAGTAAACGTATCGCCATATAAGATCCTTTTGTGGATATACCTGTAACTGATTTAAAAAAGGTTATCCATTTTGAGGTTTCTGAAAACAATCTTCGAACCCATACACATTTTAAAGGTATATACAATTATCTATATTTATCATTGTTATACCCCCCATTTGTATAGTATTGTGTTATTAAAGTTCGCTTTATCTTTTCTGGTTTATTCTACCAAATAATATTTAATGTATTCAGATGTTTTATTACTTTTTCAAATGGGTTTGGTAATACCATTAAAAGGCGCGTTAACTTCGGTATTACTAAGGTTTTTAGAACAATTACTCGCCCTAAAACAGTTAATTTTCTCACTGACCATGTTTTTATTAACTTTAGCATGTCCAATAGATTAGGGTCATAATTGATTTCACCGATTTGTTCTGACAATATTGGGAATTTAATGCCAAGTAGTTTACATTCTGTTACCTCCCACCCCCACAATCCAGATTAGTTTCCATCTAGTTTGGGGAAAAACATCTTTAGAAAACTGATTATCCCCTATCCAGATAGTGCTTGATTTTCAATAATTAAGTTTTAAGCCTGAAATATGAACATAGTTATTTAGAACTCGAACTATGAAGGGACTCCTTTGATCCATCAACAATAAAACTAGTATCATCCGCATATCGAGATATTAAATATGCTTCTTCATCTTTAGTTATACTCTTAATTCATGTACAATTTCTAACAAAAATTGCCAGGATTTCGGTGCATATAATAAACGTATATGACGACAGTGGGTCCCTTTGTCTGCATCACCTTTCTAAAAGAAATGGTTCAGACAAAAAAAAAAAAAAAACATCCCAAAATACAAAAACAAAAGAAAAAGCAAAAAAACCACAAAAAAACAAACACATTTGGCATTACCCGAGATAAATAATTATTATATAAAGTTTTGATTAAATCTTTAATAGAGGTTTTAAAGTTAAATATGTTTAGTTCTTTATTTATAAAAGATCAAATTTTATTTTTCTTCAAAATCTACTAGTAACAGCAACCCCGGCATGCTATGTGTTTCAGTGTAATGCATAATATCGTATGTTAGTCTTATATTTCCCCCAATGTATCTTCCTTTAATGAAGGACATGTTTTATTTAACGACGCACTCAACACATTTTATTTACGGTTATATGGCGTCAGACATTTGGTTAATGATCACACAGATACAGTGATAGGAAATCCGCTGTTGCCACTTCGATTAGCAGCAAGGAATATTTTATATGCACCGTTTCACAGATAGGATAGTACATACCACGGCCTTTGTTACACCAGTTGTGGAGCTCCTTTAATGAAGCCAGTTTGGTTTTTGTTTATTATTGTATCTAGTACTTGCTTTATTCTGTTAGCTATACACCAAGAAGCCATTTTATAAGTAGAGTTTAACAAAGTTAAAGGTCTCCTTTTTTCGCCATGTGTATCTTCGAAGGTTTGATATAATTATCTAAATGGGTCTTTTAAATCAAACAATTCCATATTTTCAATGATTTTTTTTTTCGTTGTTGAGCTTTTGGGTAATTAGCATGTAAATAATATTTTGTATCTAGATGTTGATTTAATACTAGATTAAAGCCACTACATAGTATATATTTATCATTGTGAAAATCTGCAAAACAACCCAATATAATTTGAAGGAAATCAGGATTGTCTGAATTCGGACCATATAAATTATTATTATTTATTCCATCTATGCTATATTCAAAGTTATTATTAAACAAAACAGCTATTCCTCTAGCGTTTGAGGAGTATGAGTTGAAATGGCATGTGTACCGACACTGGCTTTGGATATACTGCTCCAATTCCATAGAAAAATGTGTATCTTGCAAATAATAAATATTAAAACTCTTGTATATTATATAATTTAATATGTCCTTTCTTTCTTCCGGATCTCCTAGTCCCTGACAGTTAAGCGTCGTTATTTGAATACAGGCCCTAAACGGACTATATTTGTAAACTTCATAGTTGCCCTTAGCCAATAAAGGTCGCCACGGGCGACTGGGCGACTGCTGATTTTCAACCCTGTAATCATCCCACAGACATGATAGCAAACGTCACGACCTTTGACATAGCAGTCGTTGTGTACTGGTTGGAACGAGAAATAGCCCAATGGGCCCACCGAGTGGGACGATCCTACACCGTCCGCGCATCAAGCGAGTGCTTTACCACTGGACGTCTATGCAAAGGTACGTAAAGAAGGACAAACAATAAAAGAAAGCAAGTACACACAAACAATAATTTTACCTGTGACGGAGACGTATGAAGGTGAAACTTGAAACTCTGTGCCAACGTCACAATACGTAGAACATTCTCCGTGTCCATCGTGATTAAAGAGAACACACCGATCATCACTGGCACAAACATGAGCACAATGCAGCTGGCTTGAAACCGGACCACGCGACAGAAGACAACTATTGTCTGTGTCTGGAACATTAGACACTTTTTGAAACAGTTTGTTCTTGCATGAAACTGTCCCTGCGTGGAACACAATCAGGAACGTGAGGACTAGAGTTAGTTGATTCGTGGTCGTGTACAAGTTAGCCATGATAGTACTTGTATTTATTGCTGAATATCAAAGGCCGTGGTACGCGATATCCTGTTTGTGGGATGATACATATAAAAAATCCCTTGCTACTAATGGAAAGGCGTAGCGGGCTTCCTCTCTATGACTATATGTCAAAATGACCAGTGTGCTCTTGTGGTCTCGTTAAACAAAACAAACTTTAATTTATTATTGAACTATTATGAATTATATTTACGCTCTATGTTTAGATTATTATGTTTATACAAATTCACGCCTGTGCATCCGACTCCTTTCTGGAACCATACAGAATTGAGAAGTCTGCAACTGTAACAATTGATTATATATGTGAGTTAATTTTTCGATTTGTTAATCGATAGCCATTTCAGAGGTTCTTAAACACCAAATACGTTTCCAGTGCAGATAATGTTAACATATTCCAGTAAACGTGCCAATTCTTCCAGCCATTAGTTTGCGTATTTCATTTAAAGGAGCAGACTCTAGTTTTAATCTGTAAACAATGGACACTGAGTTTAGTTAATCTACAAACCTGTAACTTAAAACTGGGAAAAAACTGTAAAACTTGGAACATAGAAACTAGAGTCTCGTGACAATAAAACCGGTAAATCTCATTGACGCACGTAGTTTTTCGAAATTAAGAAAAATAATTTTATGGTATTGGGAACACCAGGATGACTAGAAACGCTTCGGGTCTACGGACATGGATAGTATAAACAATACAATATAAGTAATGTTTGATTTCAGTGGTCATAAACGGCTCTAATAGAGAAAAATATGCTGTAGTGTTTACAAATCTGATCGACAAAACCGTGTCTCTGCACAAGGTAGTCAAAAATGTATTTAAACTACACGAATAAAACAGATAAGATGACAAGTGAATGACTAAACATAATAACCTGATGGTATAAATAAATGTTATATACAATCACACAAAAGAAAACTCCTGCTATATATCCCGAAAAAACCCCAAAACAAAATTAATAAAATAAAATAAAATAAAATAATAATAATAAAAAAAGCACATAAAAATTCATAACCCCTCCAACCCCCCCCCCCCAAAAAAACAAAACAACAACAACACACACACAACAACAAGGCAACAGAAAACCAAACAATGGCAATACGTCGTAGTCAAATCAAAAGATATTGACTGCACAACAACAATTTAGCAACAAAAAAAGAAGAAGATGATAACCTCGTAGTAAAAGACAAAGACATTGCATGACTTCATTGATTGATTTGAAGAAACTGGCCAAGACATACTTGCCGACTACGTGTTCGCCATTTACAGTAATTCAACAAGACAGCTGACACAAAATAGATTTTTGGCCACAGTATAGGGCGGGACGTAGTCCAGTGGTAAAGCGTTCGCTTCATGCACGGTCGGCGTGGGGTCACACCCTGTCGGTGGGCCCATTGGGCTATTTCTCGTCCCAGCCAGTGCACCATTACTGGTATGTCAATGGCCGTGGTATGTGCTATACTGCTGTAGGATTTTACGTATCCTATTCCAGACAGATTAAACGGACGTTTGAGAAGTCAAATTGGAGACATAATTTCTCCAAGATGATTTCTTACTCTGATAGCTTTACGAGACTTTGCCCGAGCAATGGGATAAGTATTCAGGTTATCCCCGGTAGGTTCGCGTTTGAACCTCGCGATAGTCTTGTTTCGCTGTTTGATTGCATCTTTGCAAGTCTCATTGAACCATAGTTTATTGAAACACTTCGGTACTGCCGAATGGATCATCGGCACCATTTTCAAGATGGAGCAATAAAGACATGGGATACATCGGCACCAGTTATGGCAGTCTGTTACTTACGCAGCTGTGCCACACCATTTTAAGTATCAAACTATAAGTTATTTGTATGATTTAAAGAAAAGAAGAAACGTTTTTACTGAAATATTGCTAAAATGTGTTTAAGGACGAAGTATCTTTAAAGTAACATACCCTAGTGTTTAAACACTACGGCAATTTTTGTTCACTGTTAGAGCTCTTTTTGCTAACTGAAATCGTACGATTCTTAGATTTTGTTGTTTAGATGTTCCATTTCCATATATCCGAGGTGTTTCTGGTCATCCTGTTATTTCTAATACCATTTTAAAAAAACCCACCAAATTATTCATATATTTAAAAATGCGCATACCTCTGAAAAGTAACGGTTAATGAGGTGACCACTATTCTAGGCATGAGTTCGACCCGTACCCCCTTTCAATAGTCATGGTAGTTTTAGGGATAGTGTTAAGATTAGACTTTAGAGTCTTTGATATAGAAGGGCACGGGTCGAACTCTTTCCCAATTCTGTTTTTCAGGGTTTTCCCCGACTTTTTTTCACTCTATTGCAACTTTATTTAAATGTGTTACAGTTTTGTAGATTACCCAAACTTAGTGTCCATTTGCATTGGTTGAAACTAGGGTATGCGCCTTTACGATTCACGTGTCTGCACGTGCAACATGAACACCGACAGTATAAAAGTGCAGGGTGTTCGCTTGCCTGGCCTCTGTATCTGACCGACAGTTAACAATCCAGGACATGCCACGTCTCAGTGAACCGCAGAGAAACAATGCCATCGGCCGACTAGACGCAGGCGAATCCAGAACGGCCGTTGCCAGGGCATTCCATGTGTCCCCAAGCACCATCTCCAGACTGTGGGACCGTTACCAGCAACATGGATCAACACGTGACCTCCCTAGATCCGGTCGACCACGGGTCACTACCCCCGGGCAGGACCGCTACATCCGGGTACGCCACCTTCGGGAACGATTGACTACTGCCACCTCCACAGCCGCAGCAATACCAGGTTTGCGCAGGATATCCGACCAGACCGTACGGAACCGCCTACGTGAGGTAGGAATTCGTGCCAGACGTCCAGTTCGAGGTGTCATCTTAACACCACAACACCGTCGACTCCGACTGCAGTGGTGCCAGATTCATCGACAATGGCCTCAACTGCGATGGAGACAGGTGTGGTTCAGTGACGAGTCCCGATTTCTGCTCCGACGTCATGATGGAAGATGTCGCGTGTATAGGCGTCGTGGTGAACGTTATGCGGCAAACTGCGTGCAGGAAGTGGACAGATTCGGCGGGGGTAGTGTCATGGTGTGGGCAGCCATCTCACACACTGGCAGAACTGACCTGGTCCACGTGCAGGGCAACCTGAATGCACAGGGCTACTTTGGCCAGATCCTCCTCCACACATCGTTCCAGTTATGGCCAACGCCAACGCAGTGTTCCAACATGACAACGCCAGGCCTCACACAGCACGTCTCACAACGGCTTATCTACAGAACAACAACATTAATGTCCTTCCTTGGCCATCGATATCACCGGATTTGAACCCAATTGAGCATCTATGGGACGAGTTGGACCGACGCCTCCGACAGCGACAACCACAGCCCCAGACCCTGCCCGAGCTGGCAGCAGCCTTGCAGGCCGAGTGGGCCACCATCCCCCGGGACGTCATCCGTACTCTGGTTGCTTCAATGGGCAGGCGGTGCCAGGCAGTTGTCAACACACGTCAAATATTTCTCCTATTATTCCCGGAGGCCACACCCGGTATTGACTCCAGATGACCTTGACCTTGGTGGTGTGTCCTATCACTTACTCACAATGGACTAGAGTGAATTGTGAACAATCCTGCAACATTTGGTAATTATCGGACTCACCGTTCAATAATTAAATCAATTCTCCAAATGTTACGACAATGTGGTTTTGCGTTTCCATTCTTTTGAAGAGTATATATATATATATATATATATATATATATATATATATATATATATATATATATATATATATATATGTTCCTTTATATTATGTAGCCCTCCTATGCCGTTGCTGAACGGCCAGAGTGTACATAAATTATGTTCTGTTGTATGACCGGCTAAAGCGTTTGGAATACTGTAATAGGAGTTTTGTATTCTGCCTAACTGGCTACAACACTCTTTCTATAATCACGGGGGACGCACATGAAGCAAGTAGAACAGTTTTAGTCGTTCCCAACCTGGGAACTCATGAAATAGTGGCTTAGGAATAAAAATAGAGGCTACCAGATTCCATGGGTCCTGTTCAGTAATGCTGATTGCGCAATGTTAAACAATATTAAGTGCGATATTGCTAATACGAAGAGTCTATTTGCAAAGACATGACCACCAGCTGAAGACAAACAGGATAGCTCATGCCACGGCTTTGATATACCAGTCGGGATGAACTGGCTGGAAAGATCCTAACCCAACTGCGGATCAGGCGAGCGCTTTACCACTGGGCTACGTCCCGCCCCGTCAGTTGAGAGTGATTCTGGGGACAGTAGTATGCACTATGTATTATGTACAACACATTTAGGTTGTTTTGTGAACTACCCTCTGAAGGTTTGCAAAACAGTTGTTCATTCATTCATTCATTCATACACTCACTCACTAATTCATCCATTCGTTTAGTTGTTCAGGCTTTCGTGGTTAGATGTTTGTGCATGCCGATAGGTGTTTAATGACAACGATGTTTTGTTGTTTTGTGTGGATTTGTTGAGTGTTTACTTGATCAATAGTACGACATGTCGACGTTTTGAGTTTTAAAAATTATTATTTACAATTTGCAGTTTTATTTTATTGTAATAATTTTCAAACATGCTATGTAAACTAAAATAGTTTTTTCTAAGCCATATTATAAATATTTTCAGATTTTCATACCCAAATGAGGGGCCTTTTATCTAGCCGTTATATCGGACAGTATTAGAAACGATTTTAATGAACTCAATGAACCCATACACATCAGTTTTTATACCAATTTCATATTTCTAAGTGTTGTAGATCTGAAGATATGCAGTTTTAATTATGAACTGGCGGCCATTTTGAAAAAGCCGCCATCTTTTTCACACGAACATTAGAAAATATAATCTTGTTTAAGGATTGTCTGCTATTTTCTGTATGTTCATCGGGGTATGAACACAAAAAACCTTCCGCAAAATCATCTCACATCAGACAATACTTATAATGAAATTTGAAACATACATAATAATAATATTAAAAGTTCATATTTATTTTTAATTATTATTATTATTATTAATTTTATTATTATTATTTAAACAAAAACAAAAACAATAACTCTATGTAAGCCAATTACCAATATGAAATGACATCATCAGATATGATGTTCCCTAATGACGTATGTTTTACATTCATCGACAATTGAACAAACTCTCGTTGCTACGGCTGGACCAATGGGATGAAGTTACGTTGTATTGAATGCAACGGAAATACAATTATATATTCATGAGAGAGATTAATTTCATCCTCAGTGACAAATGTTATACTTCCGGCCCAGGTTACTAAAAAACTCAAGCTCTTTTTCAGCCTCTGTTGCAGGACTATTTGCAATATATATTTGCTTCTGTTCTTGAAAGTGTCCTAACAAGGTATTTCCACTTTCTGTCTGCCGCTGTCTGTCTGTGTCTCTGTTTCGTGTTCTGTTACGCTCTCTCTCTCTCTCTCTCTCTCTCTCTCTCTCTCTCTCTCTCTCTCTCTCTCTCTCTCTCTCTCTCTCTCTCTCTCTCTCTCTCTCTCTCTGTGTGTGTGTGTGTGTGTGTGTGTGTGTGTGTGTGTGCATTTGTGTGTGAATAAAATATGTGTTTTTCTTAAGAAGACACTAGAGAAAACTCTAACAAAAAGAAGTAATGATCGTCAATCGACAATCGATAGATAGATGAACCATGCATTTATGTTACTGAAAAACATTTTCTTGAGCCGCATTTCAGATTGAAATACATCTCAAGCACAGTTACTACAACTTAAGTGTTGACACTCGCTGGTCATCTGATGCATAATTCAAACGTTGGTCATGAAAACAACATGTTTGTCAATATTTCTAAACGAAGGCGAAAGATCACCAACAAGCGATCTATTTATTCTCTTCTTTTTACTAGCAATAAATAAACTGTTCAGCAAATTGCTGACAATGCATTAGTGTTCGATCCGAATATATGAATATTCGCTCTCTAATTGCTATTTCGACTGTTCGAATAGTATTTTCAAGTATTCGAATATATGAGTAATTTTACACTAAATGAGATTTGAATTCTAAGAGCGGTTATGCATGCTGTTACGTGCGTTTATTCGGTAACATATAGCATGACTCGATTTTCAAAATGCGAGTAGTTTTATTGGTAGTGACGGATGATGCGGGTGGGTGAAATTCATAAAACGTATAATTTTACGATAACTCGGTATCAGTTGTGTCGTGGTTAAGACATCGGTGTACAGGCTAGTAGGTACAGGGTTCTCAACCCGGTTCCGGCTCCAACCCAAATATAGTCCTTAAGTGCCCAATGGGTAGGTGTGAGACCACTACAGCCTCTTCTCTCTCAATAATCAATAACCACTAACCAACGAACAAGTAACCCACAGTCATTGACAGACATCCCAGATAGCTAAGTTGTGTGTCCACGAAAGCGTGCTCGAACCATAATTAGATATAAGCAGGAAAATAAGTTGAAATGAAATGAATAACACGGGTTACGGTGTTCATCTATACATTGACTTCAAATCCTATAAACAAGAATTAAAACAAAAAGTCTACTAACAATTCATTCAAGAGTCGTTTCTGGGATATTACAAATTCTTCTAAAGGACAATATTATACATTATCCAGAACGAAATTTTGCTTCGCAACCTATTTGACATGATTCATTATCTGACCAATATAGGCACTGGATAATTAAATGTTGTGTACGTCAAATTGAAGATAACCTCTCGAAACAGATAAATTGTATAACACCCCTAAAGAAAACATGTTGTGTACTACTGATACTGAAGATGAATACCGTTATTTAGTCAATTGTAAACATCAAACTATTAAAAAAATGGAATAATACAGAGAGATTATTACACGAGCTTGTGTGTCGTACTGATTTTATGATATGAGTGTCAGGATTTTTGGATTGCCCGAGCCACAGCGAGGGTAATACATGAATCCTGACACGAGTCCGTAAAATCAGTAGGACTCGCACGCGAGTGTAATAATTTGTTTATTATCCATATTATTATTGTTGTGTGTGTATATATATATGTATATATATATATATCTGTGTGTGTGTGTGTGTGTGTGTGTGTGTGTGTGTGTGTGTGTGTGTGTGTGTGTGTGTGTGTGTGAATAAAATATGTGTTTTTCTTAAGAAGACACTAGATAAAACTCTAACAAGAAGGAGTAACGATCACAATAGACAGTCGATAGTTATATGAATCATGCGTTTATTTTACTGAAAAAAAAAAAAAATTCCTTGAGGCGCATTTCAGATTGAGATGCATCACTGTTACTACACTCACTGGCCATCTGATGCATAATTAAAACGTTGGTCACGAAATCGACAGGTTTGTCAATATTTCTAAATTGAGGCGAAAGATCACCGACAAGTCTTCGATTTTATTATTTTCTTTTTACTAGCAATAAATAAACTGTTCAGCAAATGACTGACAGTTCATTAGTGTTCGGTCCGAATATATGAATATTCGCTCTCTAATTGCTATTCCTACTATTCGAATAGTAGTTTCAAGTATTCGAATATATGGGTAATTTTACACTAAATGAGATTTGAATTCTAAGAGCAGTTATGCATGCTGTTACGTGCGTTCATTCGGTAACATAAAGCATGACTCGATTTTCAGAACGCGAGTAGTTTTATTGGTAGTGACGGATGATGCGGGTGGGTGAAACTCGGTGGTGTCGTGGTTAAGCCAACGGAGTACAGGCTGGTAGGTACAGGGTTGTGTTGATGCGGGTGGGTGAATTTCGGTGGTGTCGTGGTTAAGCCAACGGAGTACAGGCTAGTAGGTACAGGGTATTCAGCCCGGTACCGGCTCCAACCCAAATATAATTCTTAAGTGCTCAATGGGTAGGTGTGAGGCCACTACAGCCTATTCTCTCTCAATAATCAATAACCACTAACCAACTAACAAGTAATCCAGAGTCCTTGACAGACATCCCAGATAGCTAAGTTGTGTGTCCACGACAGCGTGCTTGAACCATAATTGGATATAAGTACGAACATAAGTTGAAATGAAACGAATAAGAGTCGTTTTTGGGATATTACAAATTCTTCTAAAGGACAATATTATACATTATCAAAAACGAAATTTTGCTTCGCAACCTATTTGACATGATTCATTATCTGACCAATATAGGCACTGGGTAATTAAATGTTGTGTACGTCAAATTGAAGATAACCTCTCAAAACAGATATATTGTATAACATCCATAAAGAAAACATGTTGTGTTCTACTGATACTGAAGATTGTAAACATCAAAATATTAAAAACATTGGAATAATACAGAGGGATTATTATACGAGCTTGTGCGTCGTACTGATTTATTGAAACGAGTGTCAGGATTTTTGGATTGCCCGAGCGAGATGAACTAGACGTGGTTAATAATTTACATATTAAAAAACACGAGTAGCAAATTTTATTTTTTCTATAACACTTCTAAAATAACATGTTAATTTTTTTTTTAGTAAATCACAGTACTAAAGTCGCCGCCATCGATATTTAGACGTCATCACGATTAGCACAGATTAGTTTGAGTTCAAGCATTTTAAACAAATCTTTGAAAACGTAACGCTCAGGTACACGGGTCTTCTTGGCTTGTAAGCAAATGACCCATCCACAGCAACACATAACCTAGAGACCTTGGAATTTGCATACCATTATTAACCGGGTTAATAAAGTAAATTATCACATGGGTTTATGACAAGGATATCATGGGTAAGTAAAAGAAAAAATGTTAATATCAACTATTAGACAAAACACACGTTTTGACCATAAACATCCTAGTAAAGAACGTTCAGGTCTGTTTATCAACACACCGAAACACATTCCATTGTTTGCAAGTGCATCACGCAGTTGCCCCGTACAAGTGCTTGGGGTGTCATTCTCGATTTTGACAATTTCCAGGAAGGTAGAACATTTCCTGCAATATTGTCCCATCTACCAGAACCCCCAAAAAGCAGTCTGGCCTTCAGAAGAACCCCTGAAGGAGAAACCATTTGGCTCCTTAGAGAACCTACGGAATACAGCAGCTTTTGTTCGAGCCACTGGGGTCCCTGCCTGAGCGTACGATGAAGAAAGAATAAGAAGATTATTCACCGTGGAACATTATTTCTGTCAATCGTTTTCATTCTGTTGATCATACAGTTGCTATTGTTTTGTTTTTAGTCATTTTAATTGTTTAAACATGCGATACGGCCTAAGCAACGCGATGAGCTTCCACGGGCTATTGGCATGCTGCAAACGGGCAGAAGTCAGCGTGAAATGGCTTCGAAGTCAGTGATTAGCAGACTATGGAACAGGTACCAACAAACCCAAAATGTTGACGATCGACCACGTTCAGGTCGTCCCAGGGCAATGCGAGGAGTGCAGGATCGAATCATCCGTAACCAGGCTCTAAGAAACTGAGCTCAAACGGCAAATCAAATCAGGCTACTGGTGTCCGAGTTACGGATCAGACGATTAGAAATCGTCTTCATGCAGCCCATCTTCATGCTTGGCGGCTTCGGGTTGTGCCTACCTTGACAAATCGTCGCATTGCCCATAGACGTTAATGGTGTAGGGAGCGTGAGAACTGGGGTATTCGTCGCTGGTCACGTGTCATGTTTTCAGATGAGTCCCTATTCACTTTGGACTTCCTTGACAGGCGTGGTTGGGTCTGTCGACGACGAAATGAACGGCACGCCAACGTCTTCTTGGCTTGTAAGCAAATGACCCATCCACAGCAACACATAACCTAGAGACCTTGGCATTTGCATACCATTATTAACCGGGTTAATAAAGTAAATTATCACATGGTTGGGTCTGTCGACGACGAAATGAACGGCACGCCAACGTCACAATGCGATTTCGTGAAGATCATTTGATACACGCATACATCTACTAAATGTTCAAGCGCGTTCGTCTTGGGCATACATGTTTGATGCGTATTTACTGCGACCGTACCTTCGGCCCCATGTTCAGCCATTCGTCATGCTAGAGACTGGGCGTGGAATAGACATGCCTGAACCTAGATCGGATGGAGGCATGTAGATAATATGCTCACTTACTCGCTGTGGCCGACAAATGTGTTTTGACTTGGGTGCTAAGCAAGGGTTAGAAAATCAATTTGCTTGGTCCCAATGGTCTCGATGTCCGTGTCATGATTGATGCGCAGTTAGACAGTCAAGTAGTTGCTCAGTGACGCATGATGTCGTTGTTCTTTCACTAGTTTGGTCATAAAATATTTAAACTGTAGTCCGTCCTATCCTTTTATAAAAAAAATAAAATATTAATAACAAAATTTGGTAAATAATTTCAGTTTTGTTTGACGTAAGAAGAAAAGTAAAAATGTTTTGCAAATAACACAAAATGACAATTTGTGTGTGGAATAAAAAATAAAAAAATCGGTTTAGAAATAAATAAAACTGTAATAGATACCATACTAAGAAAGTGACCTTGCAGCGTTACAGACGCCATTTTAAGTAAAGAAAGTCTAATTTAAACAGCATGAACATACAATCAATTGCTATCTGTTTTTAATATATTCAGAGCAATCAAATAAATAACGTTTCACGTCTTCAGCGACGTTACAATTGTTGCAATTGGGAGAGTCAATCTTTCTAATTTTCAATTTAATGTTATTTAAGGCGATTAAAACTCCCATGCTTAATCTTGCAATAATTGTTCTTGCTCATTTATTAAAAGAGATAGGTCCCGGTGTAGAGACTTAATATTGCCGATTCAGGACTTGTAATCACTATCTAACAACTGAAAATGGCCGATGGCAAAACATCGATAGACAACGACGACAATGTCCTTTCTGTAACACCACTTTAGGTGATGAATATCATTATTTATTTCAATGTACATATTTCGCAAATGGCTGATTCATATATCTAAAAATATATATTATTATGACAGACCCATTACTTATAAATTCTGTTAATTATTTAATCGAAAAAGCTATCAATGACAAAGAAATGTTGTATGTTTCTAAATGATATTAACTCTGTTTTCCAAAATATCTCTACGGCATAATTATAGGCAGTACGTAATGGTTAACATGTAAAGTATACTCCTGCTTATAACGCTGTTATAGTATTATACATATTGTGTACTATGTATATATTATATGTATATATGTTACAGTCAATATGTCAAACCAGTCATTTGGCCTAATGCCTAAAAAAAAGTAGCCATTTAGCCTAACGCCCAAGACCGTCAGGCTTTTGGCCTAATGACAAAAATTACCAGTTGCATTTCACAAACCCTTATCCTCCTGCGGATGACTCCTTTGACACTGCTGCATCCAACAATAGCAGTCTCTGGGCGACACACATCAAACTGGTTCCTGGAACATTATTTATTCGTACATACGAAATTATTTGAAAACAAAATCCAGATGTAACGGCCTACCGCAATAAGAGTAAACTTCACACGAGTGTGATTATATTTTGTATTTGATCTTGCGAGGGTGTCCTGATTACTTTGCAATTGACGATCATTGTTCAACTAATTAAGCAGCCCGTCGATCAGTCAAATCCCAATCCGGTGTAGACAGAGGTAATTAATGCATGAACGGTTCTTTCGTTCTTGATTTTTGATCCGGAGTACGGAGTAGACAGAGTACGGATTAGGGAGAGATTTATACCTAAGAGATAAACGGTGGCTGAACGGGGCTTTAGAAATGGACAGGTTTACGCAGAGACCCGGATTACACAGAATCCGGTTTAGACAGAGTCCACTATATATATATATATATATATATATATATATATATATATATATGAGTTGAATAAAGTTCTGTTTACCTTACATTATTAAACAAAATCAACCAGCTGCAATGCAGTTTCAAATTTGAACACATATATTAATTTTGAAAACTTGAACTCCCTAAAACTCGAACTCTGTCCTCGTTCCCTTCAATATGGAAGTTTGAATGTATATGCATGTGTATATATATATATATATATATATATTAAATATTGAACTAAGCCCTAATTAATAATTGGCTGTCTGATCAGTATTATTGTTTTGTTTTGTATTGTGTGTGGCATTTAGACCATTTAATATCGTCCAGAAATGCAAATGAAAATGAAAATAAATAACATAATTTTAAAAACTCTATTAATGAAGAAATAATGAAAGAAAAAAAAACAAAAAACAGAAATGAACATACACATAAATAAACAAACTGATATCTACATGTATTTGCGAAAGTTGCTCATTGCATTTATTTTTTGTCACTCTGGTTGAAGTTTGAGATCGATTTTATTAACATATTTACATATGTAATGTTTTTATTAAATTACAAAATTTCAAGAACAAATAAACAAAGCTTTATCTTGATCGACTACTTTCCAATACCCAGGCTCAAAATGCTGTAAAAGGTTTGCCACCTAAAATCATATCTACATATATCTAGGATCACAACCGAGGTGGACAACCTTGCAAACAAGCTACTGAACATTTATTTTCTTAATTAATATCAACTCTCTGTGACAGAGTGAGGATAACTTTCTTTGGAATGCAGGTTGAGACGAGTGGCTGCCCGCCCGTCTGCAGTCGTAATGACTAAGAACATAAAATAAATATTGTACTTTCAAACCATCGACTGAATGATGTATTTCTAAGCGTTTGATTGTTGAATATTCTGACCAGTGATAACACTGTACAGGCTTTGAGAGGAAAACAATATTTTAAATTATTTTATTTCATTTTGTCACTATTTTGTTAGTGCGGCAAAAGATATAGCAGGGCGACGATAATAAGGGTTATGGTCGGAACAAACAGGATGGCGGCACAAATCTGGGGCTGGGCGCAGCTAACGCCTTTCTATTTATTGTCACCTAGAACAGTATTCACCCAGTTGCTTTTATAGCAAACACGTAGACAAGATAGATGCCATTATGTGAATGTGTGGCTTCATCCACTTGGATTTCATTCAGTTCATAATCCAGACATAATCCCTGTTGTTAAGGCAAATGGTAGAAGTCAAAGAAGAGAAGTTGTTTTATTATTGTGGCATATGCTGTACATAAATCATAGACTATAAACATATACAGAGGTTAAACTGCCCACGAGACACTGCAAACATTAAACATTCAAAACTATTTAAAAGCACATTGTGGTAATTTCTTAGTAAAATATAATATATTATACGGTTTTTCTTATAAAAGGCAATGCTGATGCTAAATTTCTAATCGCTAAATCAGTATATACGGACAGTTCTTAGAGTAGATGACAATGGGATATCGGTTCTATGATCTACACATGAAAACATGTAATCAATTACAATCGATTACGCTTATTGATTACGATTACCCCAGCTTTGATACACAATCACACATAAACA